>NW_016809273.1:1465902-1482852 GCF_001698545.2 Rhinopithecus bieti
AAAATTACGTGGTCTTGAATTTTTCAATTAAGTTTAAATAACAAAGACTGTATTTCTAGGAATTTATAAATAACACTACATTTAAAATAAAACTTAAACATATTGAAAAAAATTTAATTATTATAATCAATATGAAAATTATATTGTTTGAAAATGCATGAACAGTCCTCCTTTAATAGCTGAAAACTTTATACCACTAATTTTTCTTCTTTAATTCTTAGTTCTATTCCACTTTCCTTACACAATTATTTTTCTTATATTTTTATTCCAAAATATTTTAAAAGTTTGCCCTAACATAATAATAGTTTCTAAAAAATGTTATATCCATAAGACATTGACATTATTTCCCTCTAGACTGAATTTTTAGCATGTTTGTATGCAACATAAAATATTAAAAATTTCAATCACTCAAAGTAGCAACATTTGATTTGTGCTATATTATTTAATAACCCCAAGACTTTTAATAAGTAGTTCATATATCCATGAATAAAAATGTCTGATTGCTAGAATAAGCATCAAATCTGTGCTTATTTTTCATTTATGGGTTTAAGTCTTGAGAATTTAATAATTAACATGTAAATGGGTATAAAAAACATACTCCCCTGGTGCTCAATTCTTATGAATTCTTCTGGGTTTTATGTCAAAAATCACATAACTATGTATCTCCAACATTATTTGTAGTGGTCTACCAGGTAAATTTTGTTAAAAACAAAATATGAAAAACCACCTAGTTCACAAAGGTATTTGTTATGTAGTCATTAGGTTGATTCACTTTCTTAGACTAACAACATTCTGAGTGGCTATTTAGTTGAGCCCCAGGTTTTTTTGCTTGCCGGTGCAATATGCCTTTTAAAAAAAAAGGGAAAATGGGGGGCATGGTGGTTAATGTCTGTAATCCTAGCACTCTGGGAGGCCGGTGCAGGCAGATGACCTGAGGTCAAGATTCTGAGACCAGTCTGGCCAACATGGCAAAACCCCATCCCTACTAAAAGTTCAAAAATTAGCCAGGCATGGTGGCAAAGGCCTGTAGTCCCAGCTACTTGGGATGCTGAGGCAGGAGAACTGCTTGAACCAGGGAGGCAGAGATTGCAGTGAGCCAAGATCCACCACTGCACTCCAGCCTGAGTGACAGAGCAAGACTCTATCTCAAATAAATAAATAAAATAGGAAAAGGCTGATAAACCATGACACCTAAGCCACAGAGTGACAGATTAGGTTGGGAAATAGCATATGTGATATTTCTATGTCCTTTCTGGATCCTTTCTATGTCCATATTCTCCATACCTCAGGAAATTCTTTAGTCCGGTGTGACAACTACTCCTGTAAACAATATAGCCATAAGAATGTTTTAGGAAGGAAGGGGGACAAATTATTTTTTGTTTTTCTTGTCAAAATAATTTTAATGGCAGTAGAGAGGAGGAATTTTGGGTTAGTAGAATAACATATTATACACAATACTTAGGTGAAAATATGATTTTTTGATGATGAATGATTCAAGGAAATATTTTAAAAGCAAGATTGACAAAGTTTAGTGACTGAGAAGATGTGAGGAATAACTCAAAGAACTTAATCTCTAATCAGCTCACTGATTTGGGTATCAATCCCATTAACTGAACTAGAAATATGAAAGGTGAGTATATTTAGGAAATAAAGTTAGATTTGAACACTTAATTTAAAATGCATGTGGGTGTAAGTATTTGGGTTTATTTCTGGGTTCTCTATTCTGTTCCATTGGTCTATGTGCCTATTTTTATACCAGTACCGTGCTGTTTTGGTGACTATGGCCTTATCGTATAGTTTGAAATCAGGTAGTGTGATGTCTCCAGATTTGTTCTTTTTACTTAGTCTTGCTTTGGCTATGCAGGCACTTTTTTGGTTCCATATGAATTTTAGAATTGTTTTTTCTAATTCTGTGAAGAATGATGGTAGTATTTTGATAGGAATTCTGTTGAATTTTTAGATTGCTTTTGGCAGTATGGTCATTTTCACAATATTGATTCTAACCATCCATGAGCATGGGATGTGTTTCCATCAAAAACATAAAGTGGAGAAAGGACACCTTTTCAACAAATGGTGCTGGGATAATTGGCTAGCCACATGGAAGAGAATGAAACTAGATTATCATCTCTCACTTTATAGAAAAATCAACTCAAAATGGATTAAGGACTTAAATCTAAGACCTGCAACTATAAAAATTCTAGAAGATAACATTGGAAAAAGCCTTCTAGATATTCACATAGGGAAGGATTTCACAACCAGGAACCCAAAAGCAAATGCAATAAAAACAAAGATAAGGCCAGCACAGTGGCTCATGTCTGGAATCCCAGCACTCTGGGAGGCTGAGGCAGGAAGATCATGAAGTCAAGAAATCGAGACCAGCCTGGCCAACATGGTGAAACCTCATCTCTACTAAAAATATGAAAATTAGCTGGGTGTGCTGGCACGTGCGCACTTGCAGTCCTAGCTACTCAGGAGGCTGAGGCAGAAGAATCACTTGAACCCGGGAGATGGAGGCTGCAGTTAGTCGAGATAGTGCCACTGCACTCCAGCCTGGCAACAGAGTGAGACTGCATCAAAAAAAAAAAAAAAAAAAAAAAAAAAAAAAAAAAAAAAAAAAAAAAAAAAAAAAAAAACACACACACACACACAAACAAAAAAACCCCAAAGATAAATAGCTGAGACTTAATTAAAGAGCTTTTGTACAGCAAAAGGAGCAGTCAGCAGAGTAAACAGACAATCCACAGAGTGGGAGAACGTCTTCACAATCTATACATCTGATGAAGGACTAATATCCACAATCTGCAATGAACTCAAACAAATCAGTAAGAAAAAAATTAAAAATCCCATCAAAAAGTGGTCTCTGTCACCAGGCTGGAGTGCAGTGGTGGGATCTTGGCTCAATGCAATCTCCACCTCCTGGGTTCAAGTGATTCTCTTGCCTCAGCCTCCTGCGTAGCTGGGATTACAGGTGTGTACCATCACATCCAGCTGATTTTTGTATTTTTAATAGAGACAGGGTTTCACCATATTGGCCGGGATGGTCTCAATCCCCTGACTTCATGATCCGCCCACCTCAGCCTCCCAAAGTGCTAGGATTACAGGCGTGAGCCACTGTACGAAGATACCCAAATGGCCAACAAACATACAAAAAAATGCTCAACATCACTAATAATCAGGAAAATGCAAATCAAAACCATAATGCAATATCACCTTACTCCTCCAAGAATGGCCATAATCAAAAAGTCAAAAAATAATAGATGTTGGTGTGGATGTGGTGAACAGAGAAAACTTCTACACTGCTGGTGGAATGTAAACTAATACAGCCACCATGGAAAACAGTGTGGAGATTCCTTGAATAACTAAAAGTAGAACTACCATTTGATCCAGCAATCTCACTACTGGGTATCTACCCATATGAAAATAAGTTGTTATACAAAAAAGATACTTGTACACATATCTTTATAGCAGCAGAGTTTGCAACTGCAAAATCATGGAACCAACCCAAATGCCCATCAATCAACGAGTAGATAAAGAAACTGATACACACACACACACACACACACACACACACACACACACGATGGAACACTACTCAGCCATAAAAAGGAATGAATTAATGACCTTTGCAGAGACCTGGTTGAGACTGGAGACTATTATTCTACGTGAAATAACTCAGGAATAGTAAACCAAATATCCTATGTTCTCACTGATAAGTGAGCTAAGTCATGAGAACTCAAAGGCATAAGAATAATATAGTGAACTTTGGGGACTTGGGGGGAAGGGTGAGACAGGGATGAGGGATCAAAGACTACAAATAGGGTGCAGTGTATACTGCTTGAGTGATGAGTGCACCTAAATCTCGCAAAGCACCACTAAAGAACTTACTCATGTAACCAAATGCTACCTGTACCCCAATAACCTATGAAAAAATAAAATAAAATGCATATGGGATATTCAGAGGATTTCATTTGGCCTACACATATGGAACTCTGGAAAGAAGTGGAGTTCAAGAGGCCGAACTTGGGTTCTGACAAGATGGCCAGGCTGCCCCGCAGGATCATCAAGGAAACCCAGCGTTTGCTGGCAGAACCAGTTCCTGGCATCAAAGCAGAACCAGATGAGAGCAATGCCCGTTATTTTCATGTGGTCATTGCTGGCCCTCAAGATTCCCCCTTTGAGGGAGGGACTTTTAAACTTGAACTATTCCTTCTTGAAGAATACCCAATGGCAGCCCCTAAAGTACGTTTCATGACCAAAATTTATCATCCTAATGTAGACAAGTTGGGAAGAATATGTTTAGATATTTTGAAAGATAAGTGGTCCCCAGCACTGCAGATCCGCACAGTTCTGCTATTGATCCAGGCCTTGCCAAGTGCTCCCAATCCAGATGATCCATTAGCAAATGATGTAGCGGAGCAGTGGAAGACCAACGAAGCCCAAGCCATAGAAACAGCCAGAGCATGGACTAGGCTATATGCCATGAATAATATTTAAATTGATCCAATCATCAAGTGTGCATCACTTCTCCTGTTCTGCCAAGACTTCCTCCTTTTTGTTTGCATTTAATGGACAAAGTCTTAGAAACATTACAGAATAAAAAAGCCCAGACATCTTCAGTTCTTTGGTGATTAAATGCACATTAGCAAATCTATGTCTTGTCCTGATTCACTGTCATAAAGCATGAGCAGAGGCTAGAAGTATCATCTGGATTGTTGTGAAATGTTTAAAAGCAGTGGCCCCTCCCTGCTTTTATTCATTTCCCCCATCCTGGTTTAAGTATAAAGCACTGTGAATGAAGGTAGTTGTCAGGTTAGCTGCAGGGGTGTGGGTGTTTTTCTTTATTTTATTTTATTTTTTTTGAGGGGGGAGGTAGTTTTATTTTTAATTTTATGGGCTCCTTTTCCCCTTTTTTTGGTGATCTAATTGCATTGGTTAAAAGCAGCTAACCAGGTCTTTAGAATATGCTCTCTAGCCAAGTCTAACTTTATTTAGACGCTGTAGATGGACAAGCTTGATTGTTTGAACCAAAATGGGAACATTAAACAAACATCACAGCCCTCACTAATAACATTGCTGTCAAGTGTAGATTCCCNCATCACAGCCCTCACTGATAACACTGCTGTCAAGTGTAGATTCCCCCCTTCAAAAAAAGCTTGTGACCATTTTGTATGGCTTGTCTGGAAACTTCTGTAAATCTTATGTTTTAGTAAAATATTTTTTGTTATTCTAAAAAAAAAAATGGAGTTCAAAACATAAATCTATTGGTCTTACATCACTGAAGACCAAGACTACATCATATTCTTAAGAGGGATTTATAAAACCAAAGAAGAAAGAATGAAGTGCAAATTTCTGAAGAGTACAATATCTAAATAAAAGGAGCCTAAGAAAGGCTGTGTCAAGGTTAGGAGTCAAAAGAGGATAGAGCTGTAGGATGAAGAGAGAGTGGCCAGTAACTTTAGAGACAGAGCTCTGCTGCTCTTTCCTCAGCCCCATATCAAAGGACTACTCCCAAACTATGTGGAAAAGAGATCCATAATTTAAGAGAAAACACAGGTACGCTCATGAATATACTCCAATTGTTATGCCAGTTTCTACTCATGTGTATCAATATACATTAAGGGCATGGGCTTTGACTTCACAGAAACATCAGTCAAAATTTTTGATTCCCTTTCTTCATTGTTAAAAATAAAATTAGGCTGACCACGGTGGCTCATGCCTGTCATCGCAGCACTTTGAGAGGCTGAGGTGGGTGGATCATTTGAGGCCAGGAGTTCCAGATCAGCCTGGCCAACATGGCAAAACCCCATGTCTACTAAAAATATAAGAAAATTTAAGAAAATTAGGCAGGCATGGTGGCACATGCCTGTAATCCCAACTACTTGGGAGGCCGAGGCAGAAGAATTGCTTGAACCTGGGAGATGAAGGTTGCAGTGAGCCAAGATCACGCCACTACACTCCAGCCTGGGCGACAAAGTGTGACTCTGTCTCAAAACCAAACAAACAAACAAAAATAAAAAAACAAAAAAATTATAATGCTATCTACTTCATATGGGATACATTAAGTCAATATAAAGTGCCTAGCAAAAAGTTGGCACAGATTAAATACCCATAAAATTGTTGTTAGTATTTGCATATTACTAATGTTAAATATGTAGTAAAAAACATTTCACTCTCCTAAAATTTTGTGTGTGCGTGTGTGTGTGTGTGTGTGTGTGTGTATTTGAAAAGTCTTGAATGAAAGAGCTCCTCAAGCCAATAATGTATAAAAGAATTTACTGACTCATCAACGGTCACTTTCTCTTGTTGTATATTTAGGGTCTGCCATGCTGGATCTCTACTTCATAGATACACAGATAATATTGTAAAATAGAATGAAGAACCTCTAAATCAGAGTTTGTGTTGGGGCTGATATTGATGCTCTGCCAAACTTGTTTGAATCTTAACTAAAGTCAGAATTATTAGAAAATGTGTTATGGTTGACCCTATTGCTCTTAATTCAGGGTTAACCAGACATTTCTGAACATGTTTAGTGAATATTTTCAGTTACATTAAATTTGGCATGCCAAATTAAAACAATCCCTTAAAATTTTCTTACATTGCACTAGGGTTTTTCCCCTCAGTACTAGTGAAAATCATAAGTTGATTTGGAAATGCATTTTTTAGGTGACTGAATTGAACATGGAGTCAGTAGAAGATTTGAAGATTGAAACTGCTGATTTCTTAGTTTGTCAATAACATTTTTTTACATCATGAGTATTTCTTAGCTTTGGTCCTTATATTGCCTACCTTCTTCTAAAAAGATAAAGAAAAAAATATTTTGTCTCATTTCTGAAGTCAAGAGGCAATCTTGCAGAAATAGTTAAGATACCCAAGCAATATAATTTTTAGTAAAAGGCACTTAAGAGGATAAGGGAAACTATTTTTAATTTAGACTTAACGAGAATGGCTGAATGTATTTTATGCTATGTACATGGTGACTCCAACCTTCTCTATCTTTCACAAATCCCCATAGAAGACAGACCAGCCCACACCAACTACACAAACACACACATATAAATACATACACCCCTCTTGGTAGTTCCAGTTGCCAGATAAAACACAGGATACCCAGTTAAATTTCAATTTCAGAAAACAATGATTAAAATTTTAGAATAAGTGTATTCCACATATAACTCTTTTGTTGTTTTCTAAAATGTAACTGATTTGAACTGAGTCTCCTGTATTTTAATTTGCTAAGTCTGGCAAACTTATCAATAGGTGAACACGCTACCTCCATGACAGATATATTTTGAAAGGTAAACATGCGCTGTCTATCTGCTTTCCATTGTTATCAACATCTTTACATCTGAGTATCAAGCAACCAGCAGAGTATACAATATTGCTGAATATTCTTTTTTTTTTCTTTTGAGATGGAGTCTCACTCTGTCGCCCAGGCTGGAGTGCAGTGGCCCGATCTCGGCTCACTGCAAGCTCCGCCTCCCGGGTTCACTCCGTTCTCCTGCCTCAGCCTTCCGAGTAGCTGGGACTACAGGGGCCCCCCCCCCCCCTGGCTAATTTTTTTTTTTTTTTTCTTTTTTGTATTTTAGTAGAAACGGGGTTTCACCGTGTTAGCCAGGATGGTCTTGATCTCCTGACCTCGTGATCTGCCCGCCTCGGCCTTCCAAATTGCTGGGATTACAGGCATGAGCCACCGTGCCGGGCTTGAATATTCTTTAGAGTCTATCCAATCTTTCTACAAATGATTTGTATATCTCTTTGCATATGCCTTGGCTGAAACATAATACTTAACTATATTTTTGTTTATTTCATTTTTATCCAAATTTTAACAGTTATCTATCTGCCTTCCTAGAGCAGTGATTGAAAATCTGAGGTAAGGGTCATCTGACCAAATTCTGGGTCTAGATTATGCCTTTTCTTGATAATAATAAAGACATGCTTTACAACATTGAAATTAAGATTACTGAGGAGCAGAAATATGGTTATATGCAAGAAGCAATATCTTTTCACAAACTGTTTTTCTCTCTCTTCCACAAGATATGACACAGTATTTTATATATTAATAATATTAAGCATTTAATGTCAATCTTATAACATCAAGTATTTGTTATCATTGAAGAGTTCTTAGCAAAACTTGAAAAAGTACATCATTTCTTCTGGTAAAAAAACAGAGAAGACAAAGAAAGAACATTTTTCACTGTGAAGTGATCTTACAAGTGTGACAAATGATTTATCTAAAGTAAGAATTGTATTTATTATAATTCCAAAAAGAAAAGTTACATTTTAAATTGATTATAACAGTCAAAACTCAATGGATAAAGGCAGCTTGTAATAGTATTATACCAACTTCATATTCAATGAAATTTTGACTTTCTACTCAAACAATATTGTCGCCATAAATTTTTCTAGAGTAGTTTTATAAATATGTAATTTCAGAAAACCTGAATGTCAGTCCTTTACTTAAACCATTTTAAAATCACACATAAACAGTCACACTTACAATACTCATCTACTGCTAATGTTACTCTTAGAAATGTTGAAAATTTCTCTGGATCTAAAAATACTTGGCTTTACAAGAAAAGTAAAGAAGCATAGAGTAAAACCAATTTTAAGAACCACATTATGTATTATTTTGTGTGTCCATTAAGTTTTTTCTTGATAGATAATATTTTAGATATTTATGGCATACATGTGATATTTGGTCCCATGCACAGAGTGGACAATGATCAGGTATCTGGGGTGTCCATCACCTCGAATATTTACCATTACTATGTTGAGTGTTGAGCCCAGGATGTGTTTTGAGTGACTGATGATGTTTAATTATTTTCTATATGTTGTAATATCTTCTGTACATCATTTGATTTACCTTTTCTTCCCCCCCCCCTTTTTTTTTTTTTTTTTTTTGGTACGGAGTCTGGCTCTGTTGCCCAGGCTGGAGTGCAGTGGCGCCATCGTGGCTCACTGCAACCTCCGCCTCCAGGTTCCAGCGATTTTCCTGCCTCAACCTCCCAAGTAGCTGGGATTACAGGCACCCACCACCACGCCCAGCTGATTTTGTATTTTTAGTAGAGATAGGGTTTCACCATGTTGCCCAGTCTGTTCTCAAACTTCTGACCTCAGGTGATCCGCCTACCTTGGTCTCCCAAAGTGCTGGGATTACAGGCATGAGCCACCGTGCCCAGTCTCTCTCAGTTTTTTATCTTGTGCAGTGGGGAGCCCAGGTTCAGTCTATTCTTAAATCCAATACATAACTAAAACTTTGGAGAAAATATGTGAGGTGGGTTAATCCTGAAGTTTTTATGAAGAAACGCAACTCCCTGAAATTAAGTCAATCTTCCATGCTATCGGTACAAATGGATCTCTTGTTTTCCTGTCTGGCCCTTGCATCTGCGCATGCTTCTTAGTCATTAAGCACAAGAGTTCTGGAAACAGATTTCTATCTTGGCCTGTCCCTTGCTAGTTACTCGACCTTGTGACAATTAACATTGTGCCTCAATTTCCTCATGTAAATGTGGGAAACAAAACCAATACTTAGCCTTTCTCACATAATTACGAGGTTTAGCTCACGTAATCCAGCGTTACTCAAAGTTGAGGTTTCCTGGAAGGGAAAAAATTACTTATACTGTTTTTAATACATCAGCTAATTAAAATGTGAGAATCAAAGCCAATGTAGAGCTTTCCTCACATAAATACGAGGTTTACCTCACGTAATTCACCGTTTCTCAAAGTTGAGGCTTCTTTGAAGGGAAAAAAATTACATATCAGCTAATTAAAATCATATGCAGAATTAGGTTAAAATCTATATGTGAAGGACTCTGGCACTTACGTAATCATTTTCTGAGTATCCGGCAAGATGGCAGAGGTATAGCTGAAGAAGTGGACCTTCTGCAAGTTCACCTACCGCGGTGTGGACCTGGGCCAGCTGCTGGACATGTCCTGCGAGTAGCTGAGGCAGCTGTGCGGTGCACGCCAGCGGCGGCGGTAGAACCCCGGCCTGCGGCCGAATGCTGAGGCGAAAGCAGCACTTGCTGCTGAGGCGCGTGTGCTGGGCCAAGAAGGAGGCTCCGCCCATGGAGAAGCCGGAAGTACTGAAAACGCACCTGCGGGATATGATCATCCCGCCCAAGATGGTGGGCAGCAAGGTGGGCGTCTACAACGGCAAGACCTTCAACCAGGTGGAGATCAAGCCGGAGATGATCAGCCACTACCTGGGTGAGTTCTCCATCACCTACAAGCCCGTGAAGCACGGCTGGCCTGGCATCGGGGCCACCCACTCCTCCCGTTTCATCTCCCTCAAATAGTGACTCTGCTAATAAAGGCACACATATCTCCCCCCAACAAAAAAGACATTTATGAAGTGACTACAAAGAAAACAACTATACCAATAGTATGCAGATCAATAATAATACTTTTTTTTTTTTTTTAAACACAGAAGCTGTTGTTTTGTTGAAACCAAATCACCATTTAGAAAGTGATTGTCAAACTGCGTTCAGTTTGCTGGTGCAAACTTGAATACACCATAATGACTGTTTCCCCACTGCTCTGTTCTATTCAGTCTACTATATAGTGTTTGTGTATTTGACTTTTCAGTAGCACTACCATGTTACTATGTTTTAAGTCCAATTCTGTTTTTTTATCACTATCCTAACATAAATATAAGTAGTAAGTCTCCCTGATCATAAACAAAAGCAAGCACAGATGATGAATTGATGAGTAAGACATTATTTCATGCCAGGAAGACAGTAAAATCATGCTGTGATGCAACCTCTGCCCCCATTACAAAGCAATTGTAGATAAAACAGAAAAAGACAAAACGTGAAAGATAGAGTTGGCCTTAAAAACTGGACAGACATTTTCATGAGCCATAAATATAAGTAGGTGAGTAGACTACATCCTCTGACCTTCTGGGATTAAAAACTCCAAAGCAGGCAGTAACAAGAGGCCAGTTTCTCTGGGGCCATTGGGATTAAAAGTACTCCCATATATGGATGTATAGAGCCAGGCCTACTGCATATTATAGCAAAGATTGGATATCCAGAGCTCTTGCTGCTTATTAGAGGAGACTTAACAAAACAAAAAAACTGCCCTCTCTCGGGCTACAGATTATATGAACTTGTGGAATTATGAAAACAGAAAGCCACACTTTCAAAGGTAAGAAATGAATCGAATTCCCGCCTCGCTTAGTGGCCATCTCTGTTACTTTCCGGTAAGTCAGAGTAGCAAACATTTACTCTAAAACCCGGTTCTTGAATAAGCACCAGAGAGCAAGCTGGAGGCGAACCAAAAAACTGATTAATTTTAAAACGGAAACGTAGGCCCGGCTTGGTGGCTCACATGTGTAATCCCTGCACTTTGGGAATCCGAGGTGGGCGGATCACCTGAGTGATCTGAGTTCGAGACCAGCCTGACCAACATGGAGAAACCCCGTCTCTACTAAAAATACAAAATTAACTGTGCATGGTGGTGCATGCCTGTAATCTCAGCTACTCGGGAGGCTGAGGCAGAAGAATCACTTGAACCCGGGAGGCAGAGGTTGTAGTGAGGAGAAATCGTGCCATTGCACTCCAGCCTGGGCAACAAGAGAGAAACTTCATCTCAAAAAAAAAAAAAAAAAAAAAAAAAAAAAAAAAAAAAAAAAAAAACGAAAACGAAAACATAAAAACCACAAAGAATCTCCCACACACACGAAACAAACCTGACAACCCAAGTTCCAAAAGGGCTGAAGAAAGGTAAGAAAAATAAGGCCAGGGGTATGGTGGCTCACACCTGTAATCCCAGCAATTTGGGAGGCTGAAGTGGGTGGATCACTTGAGGTCAGGAGTTTGAGACCAACCTGGCCAACATGGTGAAAACCTGTCTCTACAAAAAATACAAAAATTAGCCAGGCGTGGTGGCATGTGCCTGTAGTCTCAGCTACTTGGGAGGCTGAGGCATAAGAATCACTTGAACCCAGGAAGCAGAGGTTGCAGTGAGTCGAGATCGTAGCACTACACTCCAGCTTGGGTGACAAAGCAAGACTCTGTCAGAGGAGAGGAGAGGGGAGGGGAGGGAAGGGGAGGACTCCAGCTCTACAAAAAATTAAAGGATAAAATTAGCTGGATGTGATGGTTGTACCTGTAGTCCCAGCTACTTAGGAAGCTAAGGCAGGAGGATGGCTTGAGCTCAGGAAGTCGAGGCTGCAGTGAGCCCTGATTGCTACCACTGTGCTCCAGCCTGCATAAGAGGGAGGAAGGAAGAAAGGAAGGAACGGAAGGAAGGAAGGAAAGAAGAAAGCTCTCAAAATCACCAACCAGAACCTGAATTCACCCAATATGAAATGTTCATATGTATAAGATTGTAAAACTCATTAATAATTAACAGTAGTTTACAATGCTCAACTGAAAAAATGACAATCACATCTATTTTTTTTAAATGAAACAGAGATCAAATACAAGCAAGAAAACAGGAGAGGAACCCATAAGGACTCTTAATAAAGAAATATGTAGTCACTACAATTACAAAAACAAAAACAAAAAAACTTACCTCAGTAGACAGACCAAACTCACGACACAACTGCCACCGTTGGGAAGACTGACTGAATTTCAAAATGATATTGAGGAATCTACTCAGAACACACCACAGAAACACCAACATAGAAATATTAAAAAATTAAAGATATATAAAGTATAAAAAAGGGAGCTCCAGCATATGTTTGGTAAGTGTCTCAGAAAAATGAGCTGGAAGTCCTATTTGAAAAAATACCTGGTAATCAGAATCAAGGTAGGACAAGGAGATTCTGATTCAGAAGGCACTCCAAGTACTAAACAGGATAGATAAAGATCTTTCCACCTAAATACATAATAGAGAAACAGTACACATGAATGTTAAACTGAAATTTTTAAAATCCAGAGACAAATCATATTAACTTGCAAAAAATAAGAATTAAACCAAAGGAAGATGTCCTTAGCAATTGAAATAAATGCAAGAAGTGCTTTCAAAACCTGGAGAGAAAATAACTGTCAGCTTAAAATATTATCTGTAGCTAAAATCATTCATACAAAGATTAAGAGTCCATCAAATAAATTCTTAGTAAAGGAATTATTAAAGCATCAATTTTAATTAAAAGAAAAATGCAACCAGAGGAAAAGCATTAGGTAGAAACATAATGGTGAATACAGATAATTTTAGACTAGCTGACAACTAATAATACTCAGCAGCTAACAACTTGTATATATGATTTTATGTACGTGTATGTGTACATGTCTGTGTACGTGGTCCTTAAGGAAAAATATAAACAATAAATTGTTGAGAAATGATTACAGAATAGTTTACACATACTGAAGTTATTATGTTCAAGAAAAGATAGCAATATTATCTGGTCATCAACTTATTAAATCAAAATATATTGTTAAGCATGGATATTAAAATTTAAAGTTAACACTAAAATATAGAATCAGTCTTTTCTAAATCTGCAGAGAGAAAAAATATGTAAATGAGGGAATATGGAAACCTTTAATTCAAAAAAAGGCAGAAATAGAAAAAACACAGTCAAGAAAAAAATGGCACAAATAGAAAATGTGAAAGAAGGTTGTAGACATACACTCAAATATACCTATAAAGAAAATCAATGTAAACAAACTAAAGTCACGAATTAAAAGGCACAATTAGGCTGGATACATTTACAAACATGGGATGATACGTTTCTTCTAAAACATATGCCTAAAACAAAATAGCACAAATTGGAATAAAGGCTTTGGAACCTTTATATCAGGATGTTCATATAAGAGAATAGTATATAATGGTTAAACAGAATGGACTAGTGCCCCCACATGGCCCTTTGATTGGGAGGTGCTCCTTCAGATGATCCCAGCTCTATAGAGAACTGGGGTTGGAGTCCTAGCATTGTCTGTTTTCACCTGTGTGACCTCATAGAAACTATTAACCTCTCTATGCTTCAGTTGTGCAAATTAGGGATAAAAATCACACCATGTGGATTAAATGATTTCATTTTTATCAAAGTGTTAGAAATTTGTTGACACATAGCTTTGTGTAAGGATTTATTAAATAAATACACTTAAGTTTAAAAAAATGTATTTGAATGAAATACAAAATTAGAAACAGATCTGGAGAATCACATAGCAAAAGGGAATTCAAACATTTCCAAGATATCAAGTCCTAATATTAGAAAATGCTAACATTTTCATGGTAAAGCTTTAGCGAGGTGCCTGTATTCAGTAAGTGCTTGGCAAATGTCACCTCCAAATACAACAGCAGTCACAAAACTGTCACTCCAATTTCTTCTGCTTTTTCCTTTAACTTAGTTACCCCACATAATATTAAATATGCCTGAGAAAACTTCTGGTCTTTCTAATATGTGAATTCATCAATTCCTTCTATTCCTCCCCTCAAAAGTAGCCATCCTGATGAAAACAACATTTATGACACAAGATCCGGTTTCATTTTATGACAGGGCTAATCATTAGTCAATGTTTGCTTATGCTGAAGTAGAATCCGTTTCTTTATTACTTCTATCCATTAATAATAGCTATGCTATCTGATCAGGCTACATAGAAAACATCTCATTTTTCTTCCATGCTACAGTTTACAGTCATCTGAGGAAAAAAAAAATGCATGTTGTATTCTTTCTAGTGCTTTTCTTATTGAAGGTGCCTATTCTGTCATTATATAGAATATTTTCCCTCTCCCTATTGGTAGCTTCTCCTCCAGGTACATTTTTTAGGCAGGTACTTAACACTACATGCAGTGTTTCAGAATGGAGCACTTTACAGTTTTCTACACAGGCAGAGTGGACTGAACAATCTCTTTTCTTATTTAAATACTTTTATTCAATAGCTATTTGTGTTCCAGGTACTCTGTTAGGAATAGAAGATGAAAATGTGATCACAGAATAGACATGGCCCTGCCTCCATAGAGTTCAGTCTAATGGGAGAAGTCAAACAAGCCAGCCAACAACCACAAAGTAGTGTGATCAGGGATAGAATTGGCAAGTAGAGTGTAATGGGAAGACATAAGAGGGACAACTGATCCGATCACGGGGTCTTGAAGGTAAAATCTGAAGGCTGAACCCAAGGGAATGGGGAGAATTATTTTCCACCTCCTAAGAGAACACGTTGCCTTTGAGAAACTGATTGAGGTTTAGTATGATTGGATCTCATGCTGCAAGCTAAATGGGGGGTAAGGAGAACACCTTGTAAGTAACACAACCCCAATTATGTAGTGCCTATCAAGGTATTTTTCTGAACAACATAGCTCTATTAATATGAAGTAATATCAAATAAGTTTCTTGGTGACCACATAACACTCTGGCACTGTTGATTTCAGGTTTATATCCCACAGAAAGAACTCAATGTTCTTTATTTGCACTTGCACATATGTTAGTTGGGAATGTAGATGGAAAATTATCAATTCAAACTTCCTAGATTTGCTCCCATCATTTCCGTCATTCAGGGTATCTTTGGAGCCTGATTTGTGTGTGTATATATATATTATATATATTCGTGTATATATATATGTATATATAATGTGTGTATATATATATACTCACTACCCTCACCTTTAAATTTCCCTTTTATCCACAAAATATACTAGATTTTGTTAGTTTCCTTTGATAAACTGATTTTGAGAAGTGGTATATTTGCCCAGTAATCCATCTTGGTCCAGAAATATTTTAAAAGACCTTTATATTGTTCTAAACATAACACAGCCTCCAGCTCCTTATCAACATTAGCCTTTGTGACTTAATGTTTTGGGAATCTAAAGCTGCCTTTCCAAAGACAACTTAATTTTATGCCTCTACTCCAGTGGGGCTCTTTTTTTTTATTTTTTTGAGACACAGTCTCACTCTGTCACTTAGGCTGGAGTGCAATGGTGCGATGTCAGCTCAATGCAACCTCCGCCTGCTTGGTTCAAGCAATTCTCCTGCCTCAGCCTCCCAAGTAGCTTGGATTAGCCTCCCAAATAGGTGGGGGGATTACCCACCACCGCGCCTGGCTAATTTTGTGTATTTTCAGTAGAGATGGGTTTTCACCATGTTGGCCAGACTGGTCTCGAACTCCTGACCTCAGGTAATCCACCCACCTCAGCCTCCCAAAGTGATGGAATTATAGGCATGAGCCTCCGCATCCACCCCAGTGGTGCTCATTTTTAAAAGCATATTCACTCTTTCGACTCAGTTCTACTTTATACATCCAAGAGAGAAAAATCATTCAGCCTTTTATGGGAAGGCACACTAACCAATACACTTTAACATATGTTGAGTTAAATACCATCTATATCCAGATATATATTTTAATTTCTTTAATTAGTTTTTTCACTGGAAGATGGCTCATTGTTCTGTTCCCTGTGATGAAGGCGTATCTGGATGAAGACTTGAGAGACAGAACATGAATTTGTGTTTGAATTTCAAAGGAAAAATCTGGTATGAAGAGTCTATGATTTTAGGGTTATTTCTATATGTGCTTTATAGAAGACCAAAGGTTTTTCTTTATTCCCTGAAATTTACTGCCTTTTCACACTTAGTAGGATATTATCTCACCATTTAGTTTTTGAAAATATTGTAATTCTATGAAACTTTGTAATTTATAGTCTCTAGAAAAGAATATTCTCATATATATGTACTCTATAACAACCTGTTATTTACTCATAAAAGACAGTATATTCATATCCTTACTTCAAGTAAACCATATATATGAAAACTATATATATATATATTTGAAAATGGTATATATGTGAGAAGAAAGGTATAATAGCTTTGAATTTTCAAAAGCATTATCCATTAACCCCTTTACCAAGCTTCTCTCATTAATTTAGGTATAATTCAATTTTTAATTGAATACCTTTTAAGACCATACTTATGACAACACAAGATACACTAAAATAATTCAAAATATTATTAGATCTATGTTAATAAACTCATGGAGTCGTGGAAATGAATGAATTAGGGAAAATTCTCTC
>NW_016809273.1:1482984-1503884 GCF_001698545.2 Rhinopithecus bieti
AAAACAAAATAAACTAAAATAATTCAAAATATTATTAGATCTATGTTAATAAACTCATGGAGTCGTGGAAATGAATGAATTAGGGAAAATTCTCTCATAAAAATAATTTTATATTTTAACACAAATTCAAAGAAAATAAGTTAATTGAATGTCAGAAAGTGACCAGTTTCTATCTTAACCTTGAAACTTGTGGGAACGTGGAATGCCAGATTCATGTCATATATTATATAGCTCCTGACAGTGTTATGTGTCTTTACCACAACACCATCTGTGCTGCTGTACCTGAATAGGAACAAGGGCTAGAAATGGAGAAAAATAATGAATTCTTGCAACATATTTTTTTCCCCTGAGCACATGCAGCTGGTGATAGATGCTTTCCTTCAACCTGAAAAGCACTGCATAGGTCTCCAATGACATAGTAGTATCTTCAGCATCTTCCTGTGGACTATGCAAATTCTATAAGTGTAAAAATTATAAATTCCAGTTTTGAAAATAAAAAACAAATTGATATCTAAAACACTGATTTCATATATTTGGAGTTTTATCTGTATTTTTGTAATAACTCTTACAGATGTATATAATACATCATGGTTTATATGATGAAGAAACATTTTGAAGTAGGATGGTAAACATTGGTTCCATTGGCTCTGGGGTTATCGAAGAATCATTTACATTTACATTAATACTCAGTGTGCTGCTTACCATTGTGTGTGGACTGAACCCTTGGTTTTTCTCTTCTGTTTTTTTCTTTGTAGTATGTACCATGTACCACTTACTATCCCAGAGTTGCTCTAAACTTAGAGTTAACATATATATACAAAGGGCATAATATATTATCAGGTTCAGAGTAGGTAATTGCTAATTATCTCAGCCATTCTAGAATTAACTTGTCATAATTTGCATCTTCAAAGAAGAATATCCTCTTATTCCTGTGTTAACTTCACCACATTTGCCATATGGTATGTGGTGTGGCCAATGACCTATCAAAGAGATGAGTGAATAATTGACATTTTATCTTTAAGAACCACTTATTCATATTTATGGAAAGGAATTAATTCTATTTAACAAAATTTCCAGTGTCACCTGCTTACTAAATTTCTGTCTTTATACCAAATATCAGCAGAGAAAATCAAGAAATTAAGGATGTAGTCTTTAGCCCTAATATTCACAGGCTTTAGACAAAGATATAAATATGTCATGAGAGAGGAGATGAACATTCCCTCTCAAGGTAAATACATAAGAAGGATGAAAGGAAGTTAGGTGAGTAGGCAGGTGAGTGAGAGGGAAGAAAGGAAAAAGGGAAAATACTGATATTATAGACAGGCAGTTTTTAGGTATAAGGCATGACATACATCTGTGTACATGTTAAGAGATAGCTTAATAAACTTGCTTAACATATCATTTTAAAACATCTTCAATCAAAAGCGTAGAACTTTTACCCCACTGGTGATATATTTTAAAAGAAATGTAATTCTTGATCAAAGAATTTTAGGCAATAACAAACAAGTAAGGAGATAATTTTTGCACCAGCTGACGGTAACCTCTTATCAGTATCATTAGGAGCATCAGACTATGTCCATCCACCACTGTCCACTTCTCATGGTTATCTGGAGGCTTATTGTGTCCTATCAAAGCTGACTTTTGTCTCCTTCCTCTCAAACTATCCCTTCAGCCTTCTATTTTATCCATGAGCACAAAATTAGGACACTCTAATCACCCATTTTCCTATTATAACCCCTCCTCTCCAATTCCCTTAGCTTCAGAAGCACTGATTTATATCTTCAGTCCGGTAACATTTTTACCTAGTAATCTGTCATTCTATGCCACAACTTATACTTCTCTGTTTCCTGAAACACAAACCTGTATCTCTTTTTTTTTTTAATGTAAGATAATAAGTATCTGACATACATAGCACCAAGGCACATCTTCTTTTTAATAAAATCTGGAGAATTTGCAAAATTCTCATAAACATAAATAGTATTATGAATATTCCAAAGAGATGGATTTACCCAAGGTCAACAGATAAACTTAATAATGAAATTAGAACCCCAGTCTAGTGTATACCACACCATGTACATGATGATAGAAGAAATAATCAGTATGTTGTCTGCCTACTATGTGCTTAGAAATGTAGTAGAAACTTTACATGCATTATTTCTATCATGGATAACAAGTATAAAACTTGTGGGCATTAATACAGTAATTTTATAGAAAAAGAAACAGATTCCGTTTTAGAGAATTTCCCTGAGGTCATTCAGATAGTAAGTGGAAAAATCATCATTTGAACAACGATTTGTGTGATAAGAAACCTACTTTATAGAAACATTTAGGAAGATATATTACAAATATGCAAGGCTGGCTGGGCGTGGTGGCTCATGCCTGTAATCTCAGCACTTTGGGAGGCCAAGGTGGGTAAATCACCTGAGGTCAGGTGTTTAAGACCAGCCTGGCCAACATGGCGAAACCCTGTGTCTACTAAAAATACAAAAATTAGCCAGGGATGATGGTGCATGCCTGTAATCCCAGCTATGCAAGAGGCTGAGGCACGAGAATCACTTGAATCTGGGAGGTGGAGGTTGCAGTCAGTCGAGATGGTGCCACTGCACACCAGCCTGGGTGACAGAGGGAGACTCCATCTAAAAAAAAAAATCTATACATATACACACACACATATATTATATATATAATATACATATATGTATATTTACATATGTATATTATATATGTATATAATGCATATGTATTATATATAATATATGTATATATACATATATGTGTATCATATATACACACAAGGCTATAATTGCTGATGTAATGATCTAATAAACAAGAAAATACCAACACACCAATAAATATAATTATGTTAATTTTTCTTAAATTAAAGAAAATAATCATAGAAGGCAGAAATTTCATGATAATTTTCAATTAAAAGTTAAAATTGTTATCTTTCAGTTTTTAAATGAAAGATTTTTTAGCATGATTATATATCAAAGCCTCTTTAGAAACATTACCATTAATTCTATTAAATTCATAATGGGATGTTGTTCCTACAATGTAGTTCTATGTTATGTACACATAGGTCATATGTAGCAAGAAGCACTTCAGAGTTTCTATAAAAGCCAAGAATTCATCTGTTAATAAGGGATTTGATTGAGGCTATTACATACATATGTATACATATATATTTAAAGACTGAATGTAAATTTTTATGTTAGGTACTTACTATGTATTAGCAAGAGAACACACTTACATGCAGTGATTTTCATAGGCAAACATTCCTGGACTAAGCAGATTTCAGTTTAGGTAAATCTTTGCCTCCCCTTAACTGTGAATCCCACCAGCTCTTGCTGGAAAACAGTATTAGACTGTTTAGGTATATGTATTTGATGTAATTTCTTTCCTTGTAAAAATCAGTTATTGCACATCTGAAATTGCTACGTTTCCTCTCTAATATTACTGTCATTTTATGGCATGCTGTATAATTAAGTTTACTGCAACACAGAGGCATTTGATAGCATTTCCATTTCCTCCCTATGGCTTATTTTTACTCCATATGATAAATTAACTGGCTGAAAAATATAATTTTAAATTCCAGCTATTTTTAGTGAGTCTTTTTTTCCATTCCAGAATTTTATTATGGTTTAATAGTTGATGTTAAGGTGTATAGAGCTTTCATGTTATGTTAACCTAGATATTGCAATGTAGTTATTCACTGTTCCTCATTTTAAAGTTTAAAAGTGAAGAAATATAAACAAATAATTTAGAAAATTCCACCAGGAAGAGAAAACCATAAGAAAAAATATATAGAATGCCAGTTAAAAATCATAACCATTATAGATTTTGATAATATTAAACATGGAGAAACTATATAATACCTTGCAAAGGATGTAGGGGAAAAAAAGGAAGCTATTCAGATTTAAAAATTAGAATAAAGGAGAATGAACTTGACATAACATTATAGTATTTTAGGACCAAACCATGCCCTGTTTTACTTTTTGGCTTTACCTATACACTTTAATTTTATTGTTTGCTTTTTGTTTGGTTTTACTGTTCTTACTTGATTTGAAATTTGATTTTAGATAAAGTCTGTGGTCATCGTAAGCTTATTCTCCTTCAGGTATATTTTGCAATATGTTTTTCTCTCTTCTTTATTAATTAAAGAGGACCCATTAATACTTGAAGGGCTTGTGGTAGAATTGTGTGGTATGCTCTTTCGTTAGATTTTGTGGGATTTGGGACATGATAATGTGTTTAGATATCCTATGCTTCTACTGCTTTATTGCAGCCTCCTCTAATAGCCTGACGAGCCTGCCCACCAAATTCCAATGGACAAACTTAATCACCTCCTGATATGGATGACTAAACTATAAGTTAGTGACGTACCCAAGATTAAAGTCACAGTCAAGATTATAGTAGAATCTTGGAACTATCTTTCTTGACTTTATGTGCAAAAATTCTATTCCATTGCTGCTGCTTATAGTAATCCTCTCCATGTAACACCAGGAATATCTAAATATCTAGGAAATTAATTGATTAATAATTTCTCTCATTTGAGAGAAAGAGAAACAATAGTACACCCAACACACATTTTCTGTCTCTCTTTCCAAATTGCTTTTTTCTATGTGTCTAAATGCCTTACTTTCCTACTTGAAATCTGAAGGGAGAATATGACTGAGTATCCATTCAAGGTCTGAGAGAATGGTCCAAAGTTTCTAATGCAAAGCTTCTTTAAAGTCTCTTATTTTGTCTTTTTTTTTTCTTAAAAAAAGGCAAAATTTGTATTTGACACCAAAAAATAATGTTGATTATTTTATTTGAAAAACAGCATTTTCTTTCTGATGCAAAATAATGGATAGAGATAATAAGTGAACCATGACTTTGCCATCAAGAGAAGTAATGATAAATTTTTAAGAGCCATGTAAATCCATGTGTCTCAATAACCTGTTTTAGAATCTTAACGTCATAAAGCCATAAATGAGGTTTTTAAAAAAAGAAATTGAGAAAAGTATGTAAATTTATACCAATAAATTTAATCTAAATCCAATGAGTGAAATTAAGTCAATAAATGTATAAGAATATGTTACCAACATTAACTTAGAGAAAATTTGGGTACATTTCAAACATGGTACAAGAGGTAGATATTATTAATGGTGAGAATTTAAAAAATTCATGTTATTAAGCTGGAACATTAAATTATAGAAAAACTCCATGTTCATTTAGACAAATAAGTTCAAACACAATACATCTTGATATGGTCTGGCTCTGTGTCACCACCCAAGTCTAACCTTGAATTGTAATCCAAATTGTAATTCCCACATCTTGGGGGAGGGACTTAGTGGGAGGTGATTAGGTCATGGGGGGTGGTTCCCCCCATGATGTTCTTGTGATAATGAGAGTCTCATGAGATCTGATGGTTTTATAAATGTCTGGCATTTACCCTGCTGGCACTTCTTTCTCCTGCCACCATGTGAAGAAGGACATGCTTTTTTCCCCTGCCACCATGATTGTAAGTTTCCTGAGGCCTCCCCAGTCATGCAAAAATATGACCCAATTAAACCTCTTTCCTTTATAAATTACCCAGTCTCAGGTAGTTCTTTATAGCAGCATGAGAACAAACTAATACACATCCAAACACACAAGCACTCATAGGAAAATATAAACTAGATTCAAGTGTCAGTAGGTTGTATAGCCCAAAATATTAAATTCACAAGTTACAAATTAGAGTTTATTCCAGAAATTAAGAGATGAGGCAATACTTGAAGCTATATTAATACAATTCACTCTGTGAAGACTTAAAATAAGAAGAAAAAAAACCTTAAATCATCTCCCTAGATGCAGAAAAAGCAGATAAATATTCAAAATCTATTCTTGATTTTTTCACATTTATAAGATTAAAGAAATATTTCTTAACTTATTAAATGTCACCTATTGGAAATCTACAGCAAATATACAGAACTATCAAACTCTAAGGGCATTTCTATTAAAATTATCATCAATACAAGGGCATTTCCTATATTCAAAATTACTTTATATAGCCTTTATAACATATTAAAACTTCAAGAATAATTAAAATTATAAATACTAGAAAGAAAAAATAGTAATTATTAGCTAACAACATTAATATCTACCTAAATGTGAGAGAATGAGATTAAAAGAAAATTCTACTAAATGTCAGAATATTTTCTAGGTAAAAATCAATGTAGGCAAGGTTATATGTAAAAGATTATTTATTATGTTATTCACTGTGCTAAGGACTGAACAAAATGCTCCATATGGAAACAGTTAAATCATTTTATATAGCATTGCATAGAATATATTTCAGATACAGAAAATAAATCCATATGTACAAACGAACACTTGTTCATCTATTTGTATCTACATATGTATGGGGAGGTGGCTAAAATGCATATGCTATATATTTTTAATATGCAGGGAGAGAGAGAGTATAACAGTATTTATTTAAAAATTAAAATCAGCAATTTAGCTGAGAAAACGAAAACTAATTTAGAGAGATAACCAACAAAATATGAGTCAAGTTGACCCCTGAGAAGTGCTGTTAGGGCATAGAGATTTTTTTTATTTATAGTTTATCCCCTTCTGGTATTTGTTGATTTTTTTTCTTTATTTTTTTCTTTATTTTTTTTCTTTATTTTACATCTTTAAGAAAATATATAATAAGCATGTCTTAGGTTCCTTGCCTTATATATGTTCTCATGTCCTCTTTAAGTAAAATGAGTTTTATAGGCTATAGTGTGCCATGTTGATCCTACTAATTTATTTTGTATGGCACTCAGCAAGGTACAACCCCAAAGTGAATTTCAAAGTTTCTTAGGCTTTTTGAATATGACTCCTTTTTTGTTGAAGCCCCTACGTAGAAACTAGGCTGGTGGAACTTAGGGCTAAGGCACAAAGAGTGAACATTTTTCTACTGACTGCCAGAGGGTCAAGTGTTGTTACTGTTTATTCCCTTCTGAAGGATAATTCATTTTTACCTACTGAGTAGCCTTTGTTAGCACAATCTACAATCTGTTTTTCCTTCTCATAATTCTCATTTATGTCAAAGCTGCCTCTGCACCCATCTTGTTGTCCTGTCTCTGGCTTGACTTACATATTTTGAGGCAGTCTTCACCCATTTCCTATTTTCATGTTCTAGATGAATAAGACCCCATTATCCTGAACTTCTTCCCCACCTTAGTTTTGCTGTAATCCTAATGAACTCAATCATGTAATTCCTGAGTTCCCATGCTTAGCCTCATATTCCATTCAAATCAATCCAATCAGGCCATGGGAAAGCCTTCCTAGGTAACACCCTGGACCCCAAGACAGGGTTTGGCCCACAGGTCCCTCTCTTTCTCTCTTGCCCCACACCTGCTGGTTAAACATGCAATCCTGGGGAACCCCCATTTCCCATTGGCCCTGTGAGGCATACTGTCCTCTTCTCTTTGAGATATGTGAATAATAAACTTCATTTTATCAGCAATCTGGTGTGAGTGTCCCTCACTATACCATATCTGACTACACCCAACCAAACTTATATACCTCACTTAAACAGTTACATCACTTTTAACTTTTCTATTTCAAAGTAATATTTAAGGCCAGGCACCACGGCTTTGTAATCCCTGAACTTTGGGAGGCTGAAGTGGTCAGATCACTTAAGGTCAGGAGTTCGAGACCAGCCTGGCCAACATGACGAACCCCTGTCTCTACTAAAAATGCAAAAAAAATTAGCTGAGTATGGTGGTGCATGCCTGCAGTCACTGCAACTCGGGAGGCTGAGACAGGAATATTGCTTGAACTCAGGAGGTGGAGGTTGCAGTGAGCCAAGATTGAGCCACTACACCCCAGCCTGGGCAACAGAGGGAGACTCCATCTCACAAACAAAATAAAACAAAACCCAAGTCCTATTTAAGTTCCTTCTTAATACTTCCCATTCATTAAACATATGATATCTGTTAATTCCTCTCATAATTTATGTATTACATTATTTTTTCTTTCTATATTCTTCCTTTTCTTTTTTTCTATTTGTAATTCTATGTTCAAGGCATATCTCAAGTAAAACCATGCTGTCTGAAGACTTCTAAATTCTTCTCACCCTAGCAAAAATGACACTATTTTCTGACCAGTCTTAGTAATTTGTTTAAACTGGTGAAGCACTTAAAATATTAGATTATAGCCAGGCACGGTGGCTCACGCCTGTAATCCCACCACTTTGGGAGGCCAAGGCAGGCAGATCACCTGAGGTTGGGAGTTCAAGACCAGTCTGACCAACATGGAGAAACCCATCTCTACTTAAAAAAAAAAATCATAATAATACAAAATTATCTGGGCATGGTGGTGCATGCCTGTATAATCCCAGCTACTCAGGAGGCAGGCAGAAAGAATCACTTGAACCACATGGAGGCGGAGGTTGCTGTATGAGCCGAAGATTGGCCCATTGCACTCCAGCCTGGCAACAAGAGCGAAACTCCATCTCAAAAAAAAAAAAAAAAAAAAAAAAAAAAAAAAGATTACATTTCATTAAATACATATCTGCCTCTTTCTCAAAGGGTGAACTTAATTTTACTCTTGACTCCTCTTGGTCCCTAGTCAGTGCCTCACTCATAGTAGGAGCTAATCTGCAATTTTGCCATGTATAATGTATCAATACTTACACATATAGTTAACGGTATACATACTTACATTTCCTGCTAATGTCAAATATCGATATAAGAAAATAAATTTATCACCTACTCAAGAATTATTACCTACAGTTCAATGCAGGTCAAATGATCACATTTACTAGTGTCACGTAATTGGTAACACTATAATGAACTTCAACAGCATCACATTTATATGATGCTAGTATGAACCCTCATTCTTCATTAAAATAAATCTCAGTTATCTAGCCTTTCACCTACACATTCCTCAGTTTTCCCCTAATCTTTTTTATATTGTTATAGTAGCCAAATTGTCACTAATGCACTTAACTGAAATAGAGGGGACTTACTTTCCTAACAAGACAGCCATTGCTTTCATAAAGGTACACTTTTTAAAATAAAACAAGAAAAAGTAACCATTCCCTTCTCATTTTTATGAATACACTGTTGTCTCGTTAGATATGTACTATCATATTTCTTTAAATAATTTAGGGACTAACAAGAGAACATCTGTGTAACAAAACACTACCACGTGTTTTAAATTTAAATTCTTATAAATGAGTTAAAGGAACATATTAACTACCATCAATATCATGGGATTAGTCAATTATGAAAATAATCATCCTCATTTAACAAAGTCAAATGGAGATATTCCAAGGATGCTGTCCAAGGTCACTGTGAATCACAAGTGAAATTTATAGTCTGCTTTCTAGAATCAATTTTATTGCTAATTGATGAATTTAGCTGGGTAATACAGTAATGACCTGGTTTTAGATTTAACTTTCTAAATATGTGGAAATAAATTCTTACATGTCTTTTTAAATACTTCTCAAATACTTCATTATTGTTGATCTGCAGTATTCTCCCTAACATGTAAGTTACTTGAGTTTAGAGAATATATTTGCCATATTTATTGCTGAAACTTCAGCCCCAGCATTAATGCCTGGGATGCAGTAGGTGCTTAATAAATATCTTTTAATAATCAAATCGATCTTGAAGCATAAAGCAGGATTGAGCAGCTACTTCTGTATCACTGATTATTCATTTTTTAAATTCCCTGAGAAACATGTATTGAACATGTGCGAAGGAAAGTGCTTGTTACTATGGATTGAAATGTATTCTTTACCCCTGGGAGTTTACAACATGGTAGGTGAACTAATGCATAAATATAGTAAGTTATACATACATTATGAAAAGTAAAAATAAGTACTGAGGGCATAAAAAAGAATAGTAAACAAAGAAATCAAGATTGGTTATGGAAGACCTGGTAAATGGGTGTGTCAGTGGTGATAAAAGGAAATAATTGTGCAGATAAGAATTCCAAAGAAGCAAAATCAACATGACATATTTCCAGACTGAATGTACAAGGTATGGGGGAGAAGAGGAACACACAAAGATAATTATGGTTTTAAGGAAAAAGGTTGAGTGAAAAAAGAAATGCATAGGAAGAAGTTGTTTTGAATATACATGAAAAATAATAGATTTGAGGTATTGTGTTAGGCCTATTTTCTAGGATCCTGTTTCAGTTAAGTGCATTAATAACTATTTGTCATGGGCTATATAATAATAAAAAAGATCAAATTAGATTTTAGGCTTTACTTTTTAATGTTAGACAAAAGTAGAAAAGAAATAACTAATCAATTCAGGACCTGTTATCGTTTTGATGGACTTCAAGACACAAAACAAAGATATTTGGAAAATTGCTTAAATATTGTCATTTGAAATGTTTTTACTGAATTTGCTAAGAATGCAATAAGAAATTGGACAAAGGCTCTTGGTCAATTACTTTGGACTAGTCTGTTTCTAAGATACACAAAATAAAATGCCAATATAGAGGCTTTTCTTTTGATTTCAACAAAGAGACACTTTCCTGCCTGTGTAATACTACATTTGAAATCTTACTTTAAGACAATTTTACATTCTCTGCAAAGCTCCTATTGTTCAAATTATGTTCAAAATTGTCTCTGTCCTTTATTATATATTTTTAGACAAATATAAAAAAGAAAGCAATATATTCATAAAGCACTGTGTGAATTCACAGTAAATGTAATTGGGTGACAATCAAACTAGTTTTTAATCTTGTGGGATTTTCCTTACATGTGAAACTATTGGTAAGACCATCTCCCACTGTTACTTATGCCTCTCTTGATGATTAAAGGTGGTTGAGTGGACATGGGCATCATAATCAAGCCTGGAAGAAAAATGCTACTTTACTTCTTTGCTAGTGACTTGCTCAGTGAGCTATGAAGACTTGTTGAACTCTTACCATGTCCCTTAAGGCTGGTGCTAGAGATAATGATGTTATGCATGCATATTGTTCACATTTGCTTTCAAATTACTCTACGATTTTTAAGAAAAAACTCTACTAGAAAACTAGGAAATCAAAGGTAATTTGATTTTAAAATATGTAAGATGTAATTTTAGAAAATATTTTATGCCATAAAACATGGAAATTATGGACTGTGGATGTCTTGACTTCACTAAAATAAATAACTAGAAAAATAGAGTAGGCTAAGAGGCTTTGGCTTGTTTTCTTTCCAGCAGACTTTTTAAATGTATACTGCCTGTTACATTTCTCTATTGTATGGTCATTAAAATATAAATTTTCTATATAAATTAAAAGAAAAAGTAAGAATTTAATTTAACATATACGTTTATGATTTTAGTTTGTCCTCCTGTAATTTAGACAACATCCTCCACACTGTTATCTCAGTGGATGACTTGAAAAGATGATTTCAATAAAACCCCCTTGCAATGGGTTAGTCATCCATGCATTTCATTTTTGAGCACCTGTGGCCTTGTCAGTCACTGGCATATGGAGACAATGGTCATTTGATAATGGGGAGCTGTGATCTGGATCTTTATAATCAGAAAAAATTTTACCAAGTTGAGAACACATTGCAAGTAGATGGCATCATTTCTCTGGAGACAGAGAAGGGGAAAAAGAAAACCCAGCCTATTGAGAAACATCAATTGAGTTGTACTGCCTCATAGTTTGTAAGATGTAATTTAGTAGAAGATGAATTAGCAAAGGTAAAATTGCTCATATCTTAACCAGTGTTTCAAATAATATATACCTGTATAGGAATGCTTACTTATATGACAGTTCTCTTTCACAAGAGAAATACTATTTGTTTTCTGGGGTACAAATGTTTTAAAATGTCTGACCCTTTGAAAACAACTTTTAAAAGTTTCTAATGTCTATCTTTTGGTGTTTGTAAACAATAGCTTGGGAAAATTAAGAGAAAGAATTGAAACTTTAAAATGTTAAAATGGTGATTATTGCAAATTAACTCAATAAAGAAACTCATAAATTCATTTTGGGTTGCTGCCATGGCTGAATGGTCTATTTTGTTTTTATTAATACTGTTGACTAGCTACAACAGGTGACATTTATATCCCCTTAGGCTGTCCATTAGCCAAATGAAGGGCCATCTGGAAAGGGATTCTGTTCTTTGAAAAATGTGACAGGGCTGATGGCTTTTTAACTGCTAGTCATCTATGATTGCTGCTAAACACCGGAAATTAGTGTTGATCCCTCAGAATTAAGAAGTTAGTCAAGTACTTAGAGATGAAGCAAGAGAAACACCTTTCAAACAGATGTCCACACCAACTGAGGTTTTAAAAAAAAGAAAAACACAAAACCCACCTTATGTTTTCTATTATTAAAAGGCATACATCAACAGTAGTGAAAAAGTTAAGACAGTTATTCTTGGTAACTGTAATTTGATGGATACAAACAGTTTTATGGGATATACCTTGAAAAATTTAAACTTGAATAGGTACCTGCTACTAACGAGGAAAAAGGTATATTCATTATGTTACAATTTGTTGGCAATTTACCTGAAGTGTTGTTTTATAATTTTGGTGCTCAGATGAACAGAAGGAGATGGTTTTGATGTCTCTCTCAACAGCAGTTCACTGAGAATCTTTTCATAATCACAATTTAAAGGGTCTCTAATAGCACCACGTTGGAAGGACCTTAGTGGCCATTTCCACTGAGTGCCTTCATTATTCAGATGAAGATTCTGTATCTGAGAGGTTTGGGTAACTTCACATTTATAGTTATTTAGTGGCCATAAAGAAGATTTCTCTTAAAGGAGGACACTAAAGAGATTTCTAAAGGAGAAGGCTAGTTTCTACAATGGTTCAGTCTACAATCTACAACGATACTCCCATTGGTTCCTGAATCAGAGGCCAGAAGAATTAAGGTGCATGTGTGTGTGTGTATGTTTGGAGTTACTCAGAGGGTTAAATGAATTCATAGAGATTCTAACATTCTGTGTAGGTTAAACAAAGTAAGTAATGAATCTTAAGCACAATGTATCTTTTTCTTAAATTATAAATACAACTTCATTCAAACATATTACTTCATAGTTGTTTTATCATAATGCACTTTCATAATAAAAGTAAGGCTACTATTGTGTTGAAGTACAAGAATTATTTTTCCTTAAAGAACATTTATACTAAATCTAAGAAGCACTTAATGGTCTTTTTTCTTGAAAAATCGGTCCTATCCCGTCGTTGTACCAAGAATTTGATACTTATTTAAAATTGTGTACTTTAATCACATCTACATTAGTCCTGTCCCTAATTCAGAAAGAAAAGAAAGTAAAAGAGAAAACAGGTAAAATTTTCTGCAGAGTATGGCAGTGAGAAGGATGGTTAGTAAAACTAGAATTGCACAGCTAGCATTAGTGGTGTTTGAACATTTACAATGCATGTTCAAGTTCAGTTCCTCTATGGTGGTTCAGACTAGTCTCTTCTAATAGCAGATTGGAAACCATCTGTCTTCCTAAATCTTTTCAAAGGATTCTCTTGGAGGGATCAGGACAAAAGTCTTTAGAGCATCCTCTGGAGCCCTGTGCAATCTACTCATTTTTCTATCTCATATCTCACTATATTTTCCCTTTTGTCTATACTATGAGCTCTTTCAGGGACCCCTGATACATCTTGTTCATATATGAAGTTCCTCGCCCTGGAATGTTTTTTTTTTTCTTTTTTTCTTTACCCAGTAAATTCAATCAAACTGTGGCAAAACAGCTTTGTTCTCATGGAAATATTTTCTAATCTTCCTAAGTGCATCAAACTATCCCTAATACAAACTTTCATGAAATCATGTGGCTCTTCTTAACAGTTCTTATCACAGCCATGATTTTACAGTTATCTATAAAATGATTTGATTATGATTTTTGTTCTTTTTCAACTAGAATCTAAGTTCCATGAACACAGAGACCATGCTGATTTCTGTCCATTAGTGTTAACGCAGAGCTAGATGACTGGATGATCTAATTTTATCCTCAAACCTACCTTCATGTAGCTATTCTATATTCTTATTTTATAAACTAGGAAACAAGAGACTTAGAACGTATGGATTGTACATGGTCACAAAATAGATGCCCACTGACCTTGAACTTGTATTTAAATCAATTTATGCCAGGACCTTTATTTCTTCACACACACCCTGTAGATGTACCCAATCACTTAACTTATCCTGCTATTTCAAACAAAGGTCTCATTGTGTTAAGCTCATTATTTACATTTCCTGTGCTCCTTTCCAGTAAGTGTTAAATAATTAGAAGACATCATTTAAGGTTTTAAAAATTAAAGCATTTCACTCTTACCCACAGAATGGTAAAGATTATTTTGATCATTGTTTCCTTGTTCCTATTTGTATAATCATTGCAAAGTATTATTCAAACAGAAGTTTCTGCCAGCATCTGGATATAGGTTTATAGATTTTTGAATAATTTATTTAAAATTTAACTTTAAACACTCACTTCAGCGACTGTCAATTTAGAAAGTAATTACCTGTAATTTTGCCATGTTTTGCAGCATGAAAACGTTTTCCTACCGTCCTAACTTTTGTTTTATGTCTACCTCTGGATGGATAGACTAGACAAGACTAGACACATTATGCCAGTGTGCTCTGAAAGCAGTCTTATTGATGTTGAAGCTTTTTAAGGAGTTCAAAAAAATGAAAGTAATGGGCTTTGTCATGCCACCAGAAACAAAGTGGTTTTAGTTCTTAAAGAACTGCTTAGAACAACATGGCAAGCAGTACAATCAAATTATTTTGTCTGCTTGTCTAACATGAAGGCAACGCTATCAACTGACATCCTGCAGCTCTGAGATAAGACTCTAGAGAAAGGCCTGGGAAAACCGTGTTTATCTTACAGGAGACAATGATTAGGTAATTTGGACATTTCATATTTAATAAAAACTATTTAAATCAGAAACCATCAGACCTGCACTGATGGGACTTACATTTATATTGTACCCTCTGTCTGCCTCCAAAAAGTGATTGAATCCTTTTCATTTTTAAGAACTACTCTTTAAAATGAAGGAAGCGTGTTAAATGCTTGGAATTACTTTTAAATTAAACCATACAGCTGACATGAATAAAAGGGGACCTCCTAAAGTGCTCCGTAATGATAGGGAGAGCAACCAGCCAGCACAACACTTGACTTGTTTTTCCATAGTAGGTTTGATCTGCGCTGCAATGAAAATATTGAAAATGATTTCTGGGCCTCACTAATACCACAAATCATAACTTGCACAAAGCCATAGGCGTAATCAAAGATCCATTTGCACGGTGATTCATATGTGCATGTGCCCATACAGGAAATGCTCACTGCTTTATAATCAGGTCCGCAAACAGTTTTCATTCATCTCCTATTTTATTAAAGCTGTGGAAAGGACGAAAAGATTGGATCAAATGTAAAAAAGACTGAGGTTAGAAAGCAAGGCAAGCTCACTTTTTAAAGTCAAAAATTTACTTGCTATATATACTCAATTTTCAAGTGAACTGTATGTCATAAAGTAATCATAGAAATGGCTTTTTTTTTCCAGCAAAGAGTTTTTTGAATTTTCAAACCAAAATGTAAAATCTGCAACTTTGAACTCCTATGCTGAATAAATCATAATAATTAAGATCTCATTATTCAAGAAATCACATTATATAGGTAAATAGAAGTCAAGCAAAACTATTTTTACTTTTACTAATGAGATTTACTGCACCTCTGATCTAGTTATACATTGGGATGGTGTGTGTGTGTGTGTGTGTGTGTGTGTGTGTGTGTGTGTGTGTGTAAATATCTGAACTCCAAGACACGTATAAGAATATAACAGAATTAGTTTCTCTGGGTAGGAAACACATTTGCCCAATATCATCTCAGCTTTATAGCTTTATGCAAAACAGTACTTCAAGTAGCTTTATGCAAAAGACTACTGCAAGTTTATTAACGATTTTAGCTTCATTTTAGGAGTGTCCCACAAGAATTCTCTGGCATAACATTCTAACTAAATGTATGAGAGCAATTACTGCTGGCCCTTAGGCAGGAAAATACACTCACACAAAATGAGGCTTTATCCTTTGACATAATTATGTGTTGGTCCAGATTTTGTTTGTTTTAGAGCTGGAATTGTGTTAAATTATATTTTTATTATTTTTTGAACACTGTATCTTTTCTGTTCAACTAAGAAGAAATATCTGAAATAGAAGGATCGATCAGAATTATGAAATAATTGAAAACTAGAATACTTTTAATAATAAAACTACACAAAATGACTTATTTTATATATGTCATATATAAATGAATATGTACATACAACATATATTGACTAGGAAAACAGTAATAGGAAAGAAAAGAAGAGAATAGGTGAGAAGAGAAAGCTGTGCATAACTAGTGGTATTTTTTTAACTCCTGCAAATATAGATACAATGATCAACCTTAAATTTTTTTGACAGCTTAGCTTTTATTTTCATTGCAGTTTTCACTCCCTATTGAGAAATTCACAACTATAGTGTCAGATTCCATTGGCCCATATGTGCTGCAACTTTTAGGTTTCCCTTAAATGCAAGTAGAATTACTTATAGTACCATATTGCGAAACACTGCTTAACAATAAAGTACAAGCATCCAAATGATGAATTACAATAAGGGCCTGAAAATGAAGATGCCATGGTAAAACAGATTCGTGGTACATATAATTAAGTCCTCTGAAAATTATTATCATAATTACAAAATAGAACAAACATAGTTTAAACCTTGTCAATTGCTAATACAATAATAAGAGAGTAGGTTATGGATGGAGAAAAACTAAGGAGTTTAAGAGTACCATTTCTCTTCTCTTTCACCCAAGGGAATCACAAATCTTCTCTAGTGTAATAAGCTGTAGCTAAACATTACTTATCTTAATATTTCTATAATATGTTTAATCTGATAATGATTTTTTAGGAACTAAAGAATTTGTCAATTACTTTGAAAATCTAAAATGTTTTTTATTTATAAATATGAAATTTTAAACTCTTTAAAGATTAAGAGTTTCTAGGAAATTTTCCAAAATTTCATGGGTTTTCTTTATCCTTTTCTTGTCAGAAAAGGACATTGGTGCCACCTTTTTAGAAGCCAATCTGGCAACATTTATGACAATATAAAATTTTGTCCCAGTAATTCCAGTGCAAACCTCATGAATACACTGGTGAAGTATCACCTAATTTTATATAAAACTATACTAATGGCAACATTATTTGATGGAAAAATATCTGAGTAAGATTAAAATGCTTCAATATACAGAAGTGGTTAAATAAATTGTGTTACATCTACATGAAGATTTATATAATTTTGTATTCAAAATTTGTATGCCCTGATACGGAATGCCTTAAGAGATATCTAAGGAAGGAAAAATTCAGGTACTGAACAGTACAGAAAGTTTAATCTGTTTTCTGTAATTAAAATGTGTGTATATTCAAGAAGACAGAGAGAGAGAGAGAGAGAGAGAGAGAGAGAGAGAGAGAAAGAGAAAGAGAAAGAGAAAAGATAATAAGGATTATAACTTTTCACCTTGAGGTGACCACAATGAAACTTAACAGTTAACTTTGAAGGGCTAGAAAACAGCAGATACATGTTCTTCTTTTTATTTTAACACTTTCTTTCTTTGTAAAATGTAATGTACATATAGAAAAAGTATATAACAAAGACAAAGTTTAACAAATGTTATAAAACAAATAAGTCATCATCTAAATCAAAATAAAGTTAAAATACTACTAACTTAGAAAGTTCCATCTCACTTTTCTTGACTTAAATCTCTACTTTCCTGCTAGAAGTAATTATTAACCTAGCTTTTAAAATAATTCATTTACTTTTCTTTACAATGTTATCAGTTGTGAAATGTATTACTTTGCCTTGCTTCTTTGATTTACTGTGATATTTGTGAGATTTATCCATATTGTTTCTATAAAGATATTGTTTACCCATTGTAATGGCTATTGATTCAAATGTGAATATTGGATGGTTTATTTATCCTTTCTAACACAGAGAAATATTTTTGTTGTTTCAAGTTTGGGGATAAAACTTGAACAAAGCTGCCTTAAGTATATTTGTATACAAACATACTCATGCATTTCTTCAGTCTAGGGTATATCTTTAAGTGTGTAGGTGTTAAGATACACATTATTTATAACTCGAATAACTTAATTTTTTTCCAGTTTACACTCTCACCAACAATACATGAGATTTCCCATTGATCCACATCCTTAGCAACTTAGCATTATCTGATTTTCTCTCTCTCTCTTCCTCCCTCCCCCTTTTCCTTCACTCCACTTCCTCTCTGTCCTTTCTCCTTCCCTCCCTCTTTCTCTCCCTTTCTCCCTCTCTCTCTTCCTCCTTCCTTCCTATCAAACAAGTAAACAAAGCAAAACAATAAAATAAACTAAAAATAATCAAATAAATCTACAATGCCACCTAAGTCAAATACTAAGTGTCTCTATATGTTTGGGTCTGCTTCTGTACACCCTATAATTTTTCTGTTAGACTATCTTTGTTTCAGTTATACTGATTATTTAAACTTTATAATAATTCTGTTATCTGATCAACTTCTTCAAATTTGTTGTGCTTCCAGTAGTCTTAACTTCTTAAGTTAAATACTCAAAGTTAAAAAAAGTGAAGTTAATAGTTTTTTTAAAAACTCATTTCTTGGTTCTTTAAATTTCCATAAAAAATTGAGAATCAGCTTCTCAAGATGCTTTTACATTTCTTTTGATATATTTCTAAAATGTTGTCATCTTATTTTATATTTTGTTTTGTTTCAGTTATAATCAGAAAATTATCTGGGTTTATTAGTCAGTTTGTTATTTTCTCTCCTATTCTTTTAATATTAAAATTTTGTATGCCTTATAGGTGATATCCGGAATAACTTTTACATTTTGATTGGAAACCGACACTTAATTTTGATTATAAAATACACCCAAATTCTAATTGCAATTCTACCATTTAACAAACTAAGCAATCATTCACTAAACTAAAAATTAAGTATGTTATGGCTATATGTGTTTTTCTTCCTCTTTCTCTGAGGATGTGTTATCTATCTGATCAAATCCACAAATACTATACTGCAATGCCTTAGATTCTTCATTATTTCTGTTGAACCCGAATCTTTTCCCTCTAGATGCTCTAATTTCTTTACTTTTCCCATTAATTTGATCTTAAAAACATCAATGTTTTATTACAGTTTGCTTACTCTTTCCAGTTTCCTCAATGGATGGAGCCATGCTATAATAAATTTTTAACAATGTCATTTTGCTTAATAAAGTATGGTCAACATTTTTCATATCTATGTCCATGTAGCCGCCCAATTCTTTTTGGCAATCACCAAATATTCTAAAGTACAACTATACCATAATGTTCACACGTATTTTGATCTTAGTCTTGGAAACTCTTTTCAGTTTCAAAATTCATACTGTATACTAATAGCCAACAGTCTTCTAGACATCATTCCTTAATATCAATAACCCCAGTGTGCCCTGCCATTGTTCCATATTTAACTTTATTTAAAATATGCAATTTGGCAATTTTTTTCACATTTTTTTCTTTCTTTTTGTGTGTGGGGTGTTATGCTCGGGATACACACACACACACACAACATACACTAAATATACATACACACACACACAATGGTAACATTAAAAATACTTTATTAATACACCTGAAATATTATCTTTCTTTCCTTCAATTTAGGATGCCAAATGTATGCTCCCTCAAGGAAATAAGGCTTTGCAACTATTGATTTCAGCTTCAATAACTAAAACATAAAGATTTCCAAAAATATATTCATATAGTTAATTTCATCTAGTTAATATCTTTCTCTCTCTTTTTTCTCCTTTTCTCCCTCTTTCTCTGATTCTATTCTGTCTTTTTTTTTGAGCAGTATGTTAATTGGAAGTGGGCATGCATAAAATATGGCAAGTAAGATGTTTTATGCCATAATACTTTAAAGGTTAAATAAATCCTCTAATAAGCTTGCTTCATGTATTTAACTCAGCCTTTCTTTCATGAAAACGTTGATGAAATGCTATGTGGCAGAGAAATCCAAAACACAAGTAAAATTATTTTTTTCATTGTCTCTTCTCATATTTAAAAACTACAAAAGATATCATTACTTGAGCTTTCTAAATATGTTCAGAATATAATTGCTGCTCATGCTAGTCAAGCTTCCACTGCTGTTGAAAAGAAAAAAAGTCTACTGCAGCTTAGATATAACTCTGACAGTTTTTGCTAGTTAAAATTGAAACTCACAGAGCATGACCTGTCATTTCTCTCTCTCTACCATGAATCTTTGCTATTACTAATTTACCACAAGCAGTATAGTGACCTTAGGGCTGATTAATTAGCTCTTGGTTTACGTATTTTACAACATTAATTGTGAAAGCATTCACTGTTATTTCATGGTTAGATTAATCTTGTTACTGTGAAAAACTAGAGAAAGCGGAGCCTTGTTAGATTGTTTCTATGACATTTTGAGAGGGGTCTAACTCACTAAATGAAGCATAGGACTTCTGTATTGTTTTTGAAAGCCTAGTACACTATTCATATTAGCAAATATTGGCCCATCTTTTCCTGGTCACTTCACGATTATTGTTGCTTCTCTAACCAGTAGCAATTTTCCTCTGCTCATACCACAACTTTTCTTCATATTGATTGTATTTTTTAAAATTTGCTACCGTAAGTAGCAAAGTAAAGTAGGAACTTAGACCCCATACAAATTCAAGTTTTAGAAGAGGCTATGTCTGGCAGGGCGCGGTGGCTCAAGCCTGTAATCCCAGCACTTTGGGAGGCCGAGACGGGCGGATCACGAGGCCAGGAGATCGAGACCATCCTGGCTAACACCGTGAAACCCCGTCTCTACTAAAAATACAAAAACTAGCCGGGCGAGGTGGCGGGCGCCTGTAGTCCCAGCTACTCGGGAGGCTGAGGCAGGAGAATGG
>NW_016809273.1:1503894-1524722 GCF_001698545.2 Rhinopithecus bieti
AAAAAAAAAAAAAAAAAAAAAAAAAAAAAGAAGAGGCTATGTCCATAGTTTGTCTTAACCTATTTTCAGAGGAGGTCCTACATATTTTGAAAATAAAACAGTCCAAACAGAGTAAGCGTTAGTCAATTTTATATAGTTAATCTCTTTCTATTTCTATTTGGAAGTAACAGCCAATTATTTCAATAGCTACATAATTTCCTATTGGTTAAACATCTTGGAAAACTTGAATAACCTCAAGCCACGAAAATGTCTATTTATTATTTAACTTTTATTTTTTATTATTTTATTTTTAATTGACAAAATAATTGTGTGTATTTATGGGGAAAATGTGATGTTTCAATCTATTTATACATTGTATGAAGATTCAATTAAGCTAAATAACATACCCATCACCTCACCAACTTACCTTTTTTTTGGTGAGGGTGGGAAAAATTATTTTAGCAATTTTGAAATATGCAATACATTAGTATTAACTGTGGTCACCATGCAGAAGAAAATGGCTATGTATTTATAAATGCCTTTTTCATTTGGGGTGGTAGTGCTTACAAAAGTAAATTATGTTTCTTAAATAACTTAAAATGATTAAGATGTAACGAGTACAAAACGAAAATGACTCGAATAAATTGCTTAATTCCCTTCTCAACTTGTTCTGGGGTTTTTCAAGCTCATTTATTTTCTTACCTATGATTCTAAAAAGTTTTTTTTTTTAGAAAAGCCAAATGCTGAATTACTCATAATAGACATAAAAGAAAGTGCTATCTTCTATGAAGAAGAAAAAAACATATTGCATAAGATCATCTACCAAGACACTTGTGATTAATGTTATACTAGCCTATAAGAGCTCACAAATAGAATATATTTTCTTAGAGGTCTAATTAAAAGGATGTAAAAATATTCCTGGGTCAAAATTAACATTTAAGATTTTAATGAGATTTTTCACTCAATAAATAACGTGTTGATTGATCAAGGTTTCTTTTCTTTTAGACTTAAAAGAAAGTCAAGATTGATCTTGTCGTTTGTTTTGCAGCCCTCATATTGCTTCCTTTTACTTTGATTTCTATCCCTAACCTGACTAGCAGTACATGAAAGTAACATGAGACCTCTGTGTAGTTGAATGAAGATGCTGTGTCCATATTTTATGAGAGAAGAAAGATGCCAGGATAGTGGCTGGTACCATTTCCATCACTGTACATTAAACCATGTAAGGTAATAATAGTGTGTATTTGAGCATGTGTCCACTTTTATGTTTGGAATGTATTTGTATGTATCTATATGGGGTGTGTGTGTGTGTGTGTGTGTGTGTAGTTTCTGGAAGCAAGTTCCATTCTCCATGGTCCTTGATAGGGGCTATTTTGTATCCAAAATATTTTATGCTCTTTCCTTGAACTAAGCCTAACATTTTGTGATATTCTTTCTATGCATTTTTAAAAATTTTTTCTGATCCTGATTGTGAAGAGGAGTGACTTTCATCTTGTCACCTGACCTCTCTCTTCTCCACTAATAGCCATCTTTAAAAAGACCCCATCTGTACTCCCATGTTCAGTGCAGCACTATATGCAATATCCAAGATTTGGAGTAATCTAAATGTCTCAGTGGATGAATGGATAAGGAAAATGTGGTACATAAACACAATGGAATATTATCCAGGCATAAAAAAGAATGAAATCTGTCATGTGCAACAACATGGATAGAACCCCAGAGCATCTTAATTTCTAGTCTCTTTTCGCTCCTGTCCCAGTCAAGGGTTGGCTTTATGTCTCATTCTTACAAAAGGAAAGAAATGGGATTGCAGATTCTCTGCATTAGGCTAATCATTTTAACCCAAATGATCACTTTGATTTAGCCTAAATATTTGATTTTCTAAAATTTGCATAGTTTCTAACTAGAAATGATCAATACACTGTGCTTTTATTTTTCCTTACTCACCAAACATTTATTTGCCTTAATAAACACAGTACAGGAACTTACTGCAGAAATATAAAAACATGTAATAATGAGAAGATGCCATTTATATCTTAAATGAATATAGGCCATACCTCCTGAGTTTGTAAAAGATGTGTAACATCAATGAAGATGGTTTTTGAAGAGCTCCCTCCTTTTCTGGTAACCTATGTTTCATATTTGCTGAGAAGGCCAGTTGAGAAAATTATGTATAACTAATTGGCCTAAGCAGATACAAATTATTTACAATTTGACATAATTGCATTTGTTTTTCTGTGTTTTGAAGACTATTCATTTCACTGAAATTAATGTTCAAAAGCAATATTTGAAGTTATAAAAATGGTGTCCAAAGTCTCATGAACAATCATTCTCTTTTGAAAAGTTTTACAATACTGAAATTTTTGACTGTGTAGTGTGGGATTATTTTCATCCTTCTCGTTCTTATTTTACTTGCAGAAAAAAAATGTTGTGCCTGTCATATGACTTGGAAAACTTGAAGAATTTGATACTGTATATAAAAGTTTATAACCTAAAGATACAGCCTGCATGTTCAAGTTTGAATCACTATGGAAAAATTTAAAGAATAAAGTATTGTCATTTAGATTAATTCCAACCTTCCTAACTTTCTGAATCTATTTCTGCAAAGGTCAGTTCTTGCAAAAAAATAATCAGATAAAGGTGAAACTTGCTAGCATCAATATCATAAACCAAACTTTCTCAAGCCAGAATTAGCTAAAAGTAGAACCAAGAAAACAAAATTATAACACACTTTTTAATAACAGAAAGTGTTATTTGACCTCAGTCTCTGATGTTCATTAAATAGAAAATATGAATTACTCATGTATACCATTTAAATTTTTGGTATACAGGAAATTGTTATCATCTCTGAGAAATTAACAAAAATATTTTAATATTCAAAGCATTTTAACATTTCATCAATTCTGAGCTTCTAGGCTGAATCGTGTTTGTTGCCACATCATAGTAAGGGGCTCATCACATCAGTGAGGATTTCTATTATTTATAGACCTATGTTCCAGATTCTGACCATCTCAAAGTCTCAATCATGAGAACTTTCCTCCTATCATCCTAAGGACTTATCAACTTATATTCTTGAATCATCTTGTCAGAATAGATGCTAAAAGGAAGGCCTGACAGTGTACAAGTTGCATGGGCTTTCAATTATTCAGCTGTCTGTCATCTTATGTGGAGTCTGGACAACCCAGACCAGATGAAATGCAATAATAAGTACCACTAAGTAAGCCCAACCTCATGAGAGGCATAAAAAGGAAAAGAGTGTTAGGACCATACTTCTTGGTAACAGAAAACTCACACTAATTTATAATCCTAGGATATAGTGTTTTCAAATGGAATTGCTGTATTGAGATCTGCAGTACAAATTCTACTAATTGCATTTGCACACCTGCTCTATCCTTGCAACTGTGGGTTTTGAAGCCTGGGGATATTTCTAGCAATCTTGCCATTAATTACACTTCAAAATTATCTGATTGCATAGCACAATGTTTGGAATAACACATGAAGCAGGGCTTTGGTATGTCATGTTTTTGTGGAGGAAAGGAGTTCTTTTTTCTTCTCAATGCACTCACCTCCTCATGCTACTGTCTTTCTGACTCTTCTCTCTTTTCTTCGCAAGTTCAACTGCTTCTACCAAGACACTAATGTCATAATTTCTCAAGGCTCTATCCCAATGCATTTCTTATTTTCATTCTATACTCATCTCCTAAGAATTTCACCTGTACTCATGTCATTATCATCAATATATATCTTCCTAGAGCTTTAGATTCATATACCCTACTAGCTACTTGAAGCCTTGTTTAAATATTATAATTGTGTCGCGAGTCCAATGTTTCTAAAGTGGAACCTGACTGAGCATATAGATTCCAAAAGATCTTTAATAAATACTGTTTTTCTTTTCTCCTGGAATTCTCTCTCCGCTCATTTTCCCCTAGTTAACTCCTACATATTCTTTAATCAGATAGGTTTCTTGATCTTCTTAACAAGAGAACATTCTTTTAAACTCTCATTGGACTCTGAACCTTTTCTTTACATGCTCTATTAAAATTATAATTGAAATCAAATAATCACACAATAAAAATGTAAAAATGATCTTTACCACTTGGGTGTCAATGCCAAGAGGACTAAAACCATGTTTATAAAGGCTCATGATTGTACTGCTATTATCCAGGATACTGCCAGACCAGAGGTAGATGTTTGAAATATCTATTAATTAAACAAGAATGAAGGAATGACAGAACTGTCCTTCATTCCTTCAGCACTGCTGAAGATCCACCAAAGAGAAAGAAAAAGCTTAACTTGAATATCACTTCAGCTAAAATATTTGAGCAAAGTGAAAATTGAGTGTTCTATGAAACAAAATTTCATTTTGGCTCATCACATTGCCAAATTCCTTATGAAATTTGAAGGAGACATCAAATTAGCCACTTCTTGGGAGTATGGAATGACTTGAAAATGAAAAATTTCACCTGAATAGTGACTGTCGGGGAAAGAAAATTTGATAATATTATTTTGTATTCAAATTATGTGTTTGTTTTGAGACAGGGTCTCGCCCTGTTGCTCAGGCTGGCATGCAGTGGCACCTCACAGCTTACTGCAGCCTCAACCTCTCTAACTCAAACGATGCTCCCACTTCAGTATCTAGACTAGCTGAGACCACAAGCGTGTGACTAATTCTTTTATTTTTTGGTAGAGAGGGGGGTCTCATTCTGTTGCCCAGGCTGGTCTTGAACTCCTAGGCTCAAGCATTCCTCCTGGCTCAGTCTCTCTAAGCCGAAGCCATTGCACCAGCCTTATTATCACATTGCTGTGATACAAATATGAAGATATTATTTATTATAAAAGGTAATATGGCTGGTGAAAATTAACATGGAAGCACATGTATAATAGTTTTAACTTCCTAATAGCAATAATCCAGTAGTTATGAATGCTGTAATTCAATCAAGAAACATGCACTTTTGGGGTTTCTACCTCAGAAAAAGACTAGATGCTGTGGGCACAGTGGTTTATAATGTGTCCTCAGCGTACCTCCTGCATGGACTACCAATGAATCTAAGGTTTGTGGGAAATCCCTTGAGCACTGTCTTAGTCCATTGAGACTGCTGTAACAAAATGTAGTATAAAATGAGTACCTTATTAACAACAGACATGTATTGCTCACAGCTCTAGAAACTGGGAAGTCTAAAATCAAGGCACTAGCATATTCTGTGTCTGGTGAGGGCATGTTTGCTCATAAAGGGTGCTTTCTTGCTATGCCCCCTTCTGGCAGAAGAGGTGAAGGATCTCCGTTGGGTCTCTTTTTACAGGGACACTATGCCATTCATGTGGGCTCTGCCCTGATAACCTAATCAAGTCTCAATAACCTCACTTCCTAATAACATCACCTTGGAAGTTAGAATTTCAATATATTTAAAAGTCTTTGGTAAATTCTGCAATTTCATGAGCCAGGACTTCTTTCCAGGAGAGTAAGGGCAAACATCTGGTAGAACCATCAAAATTCAACAGGACAGAGACAATAGATATGCCAGAAAGAGAAGGTAGATAGAAGTGGGGATGGGCAAAGAGCCAGAAAATCTCCAAAAGCAAGTTGCCAAATTTTGAACCTCTCACAAAAACAGAGGAGGGAACTCTGTGAAGTAAGAAGGCTAAACTAATTTATACCCTCTAAAACCTCAAGAAGACTAATTTTAATTAAAAATGAGCTTCTGTAAAGTATTGAGGTCACATTCAATGTGGAATAATTACAAAGAAGAAAGAGAATGTTGAGTAGAAAAGCATCCATCTAGGACATGTAATAATCAGAAAAAAATGCCCATAACATACATTACAATTCAAACCTACTTCAAAATGAGCTAAAGCCTTGAAAAAATATTATAAAGTATTTAATAACTACATAAGTTATAACTAGAAAACCTCAGTTATGTTATGGCAGAATTCCAGAGAGAAGTCTAGACACAAGGAAAAGCTCAATTCAGGAATAAAACAAAACCAGAGGACAGAAACAAACAGAAAAAAAAAAAAAAGACATGAAATACCTTCAAAGAAGTAGAAATTGAAAAGGAGAAAAGTGTAAAATTAAAATATAATTAATAAAGAGATAGAAATTATTTGAGAAAATGATGAATATTAAAATATATTAAACATTTTCAACACATACATAAAAGAATCCTTGAATAAAACCAAAGCCAGAAGCCAGCAAACAGACTGCATACTAAAAGTCTAATTCAAAAAAAAATTCTTGAAAGCTAAAACTAAGTAAAAGTAGATATAAAAGGGCACATTATATACCTTTTAATTTGGGTTTATAACAATCAACCCTACCATATATTATGGTAAAATTAGTAAACTTAAAAATAAAGACAAATTGTACAAAGCAAAACTTCAGTGGCTCTAGGCAAAAATAGCAAATGAAAATTAGACTATCATAAGACTTTTGACAGGAACATTTTATGACAGAAGAAAACGGAGCAATATGTTTAAAATACTCTGGGGGGAAATGTGAAAAAATATTTTATATTCAGAAAAATTCACTTTTGATCGTAAAGGGCACAGATAGCTGTTGACAACACTCAAGAACACAGGCAACTTTGGTTTCATCGCTGTGTCCTTAGGAATTTACTAGAGAATGAGCTTCAGACAACAATGATGACTGGAAAGACACCAACAGAAAGATTAGTAGTGAGCATTAAATATAGAATCATATGTAGCACAAAAACTAAATGGAAAGTTTAAATTGAGTGAGTAAGATATGTAATGGGTACATGCTATAACGATGCAGACATGAGAAAAGATTGTGTACAAAAATAGAAATCATTTTCAATTATCTTATTTGTGTTAATAATATTCGTACTGTAATATCAGTATTCTAAGCATATTTTATGAGTGATGTAAGATAAAGCAGATCCAATGGTTGCTTTCTTCAACAGATAAAAAGGGGTAAAAGAGGATGGAGGTGAAAACTGTATAATTAAAACATTCCAGTTTTAAAATTAAGCAAGACTAAATATTAGCATCCAGAGATGTATTCTTTGATAATAAATTATCAAATGCAAGGAAGTAATTACCATAAAAGTCAGAATAGTACTTGCTTTTGTTAACAGACAAAAGAAGGGGCTTCCAGGGTGGCTGGCAAAGTTCTATTTCCTGACCCAGGTATTTGCTTTATGATAATTCATTAAGCAACATAAAAATTAGTATTTCTATAACTGTTTCTGTTTTGTAAAATTAAATGCAAATAAAATAAGTGAATACCTGAAACTTACATTTTATAACATGGATTATTATATTCATTTTTAATTACTGGTTATATGCAAAGAAATATATTACAATTGAAAAGAAAATATCTTAAATATAGTGATTGTCCAAGTAAGGAAATACTACCTAGGTGTAAACTTTGTTTTCCTTTTCTTTAGAACTTGAAGCAAAACTGGAAAATTACTGTTTCCTCTTGCATTTATTTGCCACACTGCCATTTATCTTATTGTGCAATGAAGTTGGCATGAACCACAAGCTTCTGTTATTACGATGATCTGAAGTAAGACTGAAGAATTAAAAATTTCATGAATGTCAGCTTAAAAGGTTCATGAGATGCTGTCTGGATGATAGCAGGTCATTTCTGAGTCCTCAAGATTACTGTATTACCTTTGTATTAGATTATCTGGATGAGTACCACCCAAATCTATTGGATGATTGCCAACTGTTCATTACATTTTCTGTTATGCAGGGTTGACCTACCAAGCTAATTCTCAGAGTTGAGATTATTTTTCTATTTTATATTATTTTTGGCTTCTATCTTTCTAGTAAAAGAAGAAATGCATTTAATGGCCAAAGTGTGTAATATTCATGTTTACATTTTTAATTATCTTAAGGGTAAACACATTCTTGAATTTTCTGTAGGACAAGCAATGACTTTACTTAGTCATTAATTCCTTCTTTCAGTTCATTTGTTTCAACTCTAATTTCATCCATTTGAAGATACCTTTTCTTCATGAGAAGATAGCTCCAAAATACCTTCATGATTCAGATAACTTCAAAGAACAAGCGCTTTATAAATACCGATTATATTCTCTAATGCTGATAAAATGTCACATTACTTAGTGAAAACATTTTAAAAAATAATTTCTAAAATAAGGCTAAATGTATAGTGCATGTATTTGTCTAGTCTATGTTTATGTGTATATTCAGCAACAGAGCACCACAGGGCTTTAAAGTCCTTGCTATTGTTGGTCATCAAGGATAGAAATGACTGTTGTTTTTTTCTCTGTGCCTCTCTGGCAAATAGAAGTCTTAACCCCGTAGAAGTGACTGTTATAAAATCCTAGGTGGGAGGAGGGGGAGGTTTGTTCTCTATTGTAGTATGTCTAGTCTGTGTTTAGAAAGCACATTGTAAGAAAATTCAAAATGTAAGCTCTCCCCACCCTAAGCCTTGCTCATCCCTTTAAGATGCTCTGCCCTCCAATATGATAGATTAAAGTATCTGCTCTGGAAGGGCAGCTGTGTTCCATCATGTAAGACTGATGCTCTTGGAATTTATAGTGAAAACTCATGCATCATGATTATTGTGTAACTTACATGAATTTATTATTCATCCAAACAAATCACACAAGTACCTCTTAACTGACCCTCATTAAGTGGGGCCTCCCTCGTTTTAGAGTCCCATTTATCTCTTTTCCATAGCCAAGTTGCCATCTGGTCAGTTTATTGATGGCAATTGTTATTTTTACATGAAACCCAATTGAAACTTAACAGAAGTCAGTTGTTTTACATGTCTTCAATTAAATTTAAAATTAGCTATCACTCTCATGTGAGAGATTTAAAAACTGCTACAGCTGCCTTTAAATGGTTAAATAATTGAAGCAAAATCTCAGTGGTAGGGAGCAGTCAGATTGTTTCCATATGCAAATTGGAAATGCTAAAATAGAAGGGTAAACTGTCTTTGGTAAACTTAATATTTTCCCTTTCCTTATTAATAATTCAAGAGCATGTGTCACTTTAGACATATATGACATATTACGGATATTAACATAATCCAGAATCGTGTAATTACCCACACAAAAGTCAATGCCAGACCCTACCACAGAGCCTTGGTCACTAAGCATAATAACATAATAAATGCTGGTTAAATGCATAATAGTCAATGGAACATGGACATATTTTTCTCAAGAAAAGAAGACTCTGTTTTGTGAGATTAAAATGAAACTATATTTGTGAATAATTTACATTGGATAAAAAATACTCTGATTATTAGATTCTTACCTCTTACTGAATGAAAATAAAATGACATGGGGTTTTGATATGTAAGTAGTATTGCATAGTACTTAGGTCATTGGCTTTGGAATTTGACAGAATCTATGTAAAACAACTGTCATCTGTTACCTGTCAACCTTAATCTCTCTCTGTCTTAGTTTCTTAATCTATATATTATGGACACAGTATCTATATGGTAAAGTTTTGGCTAAGGGTTAAAATGATAGTACATGCATAACTTACTTAGTTTATGGGAAGGAAACTTTTATCTGAAAACCTGCTCATAGGTGATTTGCTTATTTCTAAGCAAAAGCTACTGGTGGTATGGCCTAGAGGGAATCTTGACATTAAAACAAAAGGTATTTATTCCTCCTAAAAGCTTAGCAATTAGTACATAATTGAAATAATTGCATATTCCAAGTGTAATATGCAATGTCTTCTGAAATGGAGTCATCAAATTTTCCTTTATTATTAAAGTTGCAAAGATTATTTGAAGTGGAATATTCCAGTAAGTGAACACTTGAAGAAAATGTTTGTATGTCACAGCATAAAGGTAAGTTGGGTTATATTTATGAAAAGATTGAGTGTAATATTTTTGCATTGGAATGTATTAATATAGATCCCATTCCAATGTATTAATATACATTCCATGATAGACACAGTATCTCTGTCTTCAAGCTTTTCCTCTAAAACCTGTAATGCTATTCTTGGGCATTCAATTTCTTTTTTTAAAAAATTTATTTTATTATTCTTATTTTTGAGATGAGGTCTTGCTATGTTCCCCAGGCTGGTCTTGAACTCCTGGACTGAAGCAATGCCCCAGTTTCAAACTCCCAAAATGCTGGAATTACAGACGTGAGTCACCACCCTTGGGCTGTTTCTTTTAAGTTGACTTCATATGTTTTCAGTGCATTGTTTTTCTTCCTTGAATTTGTTATATTTGCATTCAAATAATTTAGGTTCACCTCACAAATTCACTCAGACGCTTTCTTAAAAGCACTGATAGAGATACCTACTCTTGACTTTTCCATTTGATTAATAGAAAATAATCACTTTCCCACTCTCTCTGGTGCAGTTTGGTTAATTAACTGATATAGGCAGCACAAATAATTCCTACAGTAGTGTACTTATTGTTTTAAGAATTATGTGAAAATTAGTCTCTTACTACATGATTAGATTTTTAGATCTGGTAATGAACAAAAAGAGTCTTTCTGTGCCATCTTTTAATGTGTTTTTAATCACCAGCTAAATAACAAAGAATTGTCTTTTAAAATAATTAAGACTACATATCGAGTCTCCATAGGATGTCAACAATAAAGGGGTTAATGAAGCATCCAATCATCATGGAAACAATCAAAAAATGCCTTGCTTTAAACAACCCAAAGCAATTTCCACAATCTAAATGCATCTGTGCTAGAATAATTTCCATAGCATCAGAACATTTTTCATCCTGCAGAGATTACAAGACGAAAAAGAGGGAAGCTTACAAATGATGGCAACCTCCTATGTAAGCGGAGCCAAATATTTAAATGAAAAAATCTGTCAAAAAAGCCAAGCTATTACAGTTTTATAAACCATGCTAAACATCATGGCATGACCTCAGTCATGGCACAATTTAGAACCACGAAAGAATGCTACAAAGAGAGATTTCCATTTACACATTGTACATAGCTTCTCAGAATATTAATAAAACCTTTGTTATATGTTAAAGCAATGCAAGGTTTTTCTCCTTTTATAATCCAAGAGCAATTCAAGGCCCAAACCAAATGCCAATTTGTTGCATCATTGTAAACATCTCCCATAGACATGTATGGAAATAATATATACCCTAAATCAAATTGAATGAGCTTTTATTTAAACAGTCTGAAGATAAAAATTACAAGAAAAAAATGTTGACAGTACATAGACTTTTCTGTGGATTTATATTAACTTGTCAGTATATTTCATTCATGCACAAGTTATGATACAAACACAGTTTTTGGAAGCTGGATTCAATTCAGTATTATATTATTGAACATGTTAAAAAACCAACTGCCTTAGGTACCAGGCTTAGAGATATCAAAATTAAAACAAACTCATTTGCTTTTTATCTCTAATATATTTACTAGCAAATTGCATTGGCAACAGAAAGCTCAATATTTGTATGATAAATTAATAAATGTATAAAGAATTTCCCTAATCTTAAGCTTTTCCATCTATTAAATGGGAAATACATATGCTGTAATATGAGTTAATCGAAGTTAATCGAAAATACATTATTTTGTATTTTATATATACCTATTATATAGTATATGTACATATATTGCATATTGAAATTATGACAGGCATACATAATAGATGTTCATTAAGTGATACTTAAAAAACCATTAAATGGTAGTAAAGCCTTCACTAAAGAAGATAATATAATAAATATATTAAATGGTTACTTAAAAGAGGATTTTTTTCAACTCCATGGACAAGAAGTAACATACAGTACTAGTCATCCATATTATCTTAAAGCATAAATTTACACTTTTCTATTGGGTACCATTTAGATGAAGAAAATAGGTCAAACAGCAATGTCCAAATATAATTTTTTTGTCTTTTTTGATTGTATATACTTGTGTACTTGTATATACAATCCTTTGTATACTTCCTTTATTTAATAATTTCTAAAAAGCTTTTTCTTGATATTTGAATTCAAGTTGGTATAATTTCTACTTATGATCAGAAAGGGACTAGAGAACAATTAAACATGGAAACTGAAGTCATTTCTACTTAATGTCACTATAATCAACATGGAAAATCAATTTGCAGCCCCAAACGATTGTTTTTCCCTGATAAGTGAGTTGTTTTGGCTGAGTATACTGAATCAATGTTCAACTTCATAGACTTCGTGCCAGTCAGCTTGCCCTTACACTGGGAATGGATTCCAGGTTTCATACCAAGACCATTTCCATAGAGCCAAGAGTGAAATGAAGAGGGGCTGTTTCCTGGTAAATTTTTGAAGAAACCAATTAATTGTCATAAAACTATTGTTAACAATGTAGAAAATGTGCAGCAAGCACACATAGTTTAAATACATAATTTCATTTTGAAATTAGTCCAAATCATATGCTTTCTCTCTGATAACATTCTTAAGATTTTATAACACTCACCACTCATGGGAATCATAAGAATTTTGTAGAATATAACAAACTGACTAATTTCAAACAAGCAGTGTACACCAAGGAATTCTTACATGAATGCATAGTTTCCAAAATCTCACAAAAAAAATTACATCTGGGCTCAGATTTGCAATTGGAGGAATATAATTCATGTACCTGGCTTCTAAGATGAACATTTTTTTCCATATTTTAATATTTCTGAAATTACAATATACATATCTAGGGCATCACCTCTCCTTCCTCAAATACCTGTTAATTCAGCAATATCACAAAATAAAATAAATAAAATATATTGTGATTTTAAAGTTATATAATATATACTAGATATCAAATTTATAACATGTGTAATGTATTATAAATATATTTGTTTTATACATTACGTTAATGAATAACACATAATGTAAACATATTTAAATATATGTAAAATGTAATACAGTAATATACAGGTAAGATATAGAATGCATATTGTGTATAATTTGTAAATGGGTGAGACATTGCTTTTCAGCACCATTGAAGGTCTGTACAATATGATAGTTTAATAATCTCATAAAAGTTTAATTAAAGAAACACAATTGACAGTGAGCTCTGTGGTTTGGATTTTCTATAACCGACCACATTCATATACTTGGAGTGGGTAATCAACTAGTTCACAACAGTAAATTCTCACCAATAATTTCTGAAGAGTTCACTTATTTAGCTTTCAGGTCATTCTTATTATATACTTTATTTTAACAGGTGACTCATTATTTTATTAAATTATTTTTGAAGCACACTACAAATGCAAAATAGAATTGTTAATAATAAAACAAGTTCTAAAATAAAAGCTTAAAATACAGCTTTAATCATTCATGTTTCATAAGGCTTAGGAACAATTACAATAATTGTTATGAATAGAAGTTAGTATTAAAATATTACATCTTTATACCCAATTATCTTTGTTTAAACCACTCTACTCGTTTTCTAATACATTTAAAAGCATGGTACCAGTATAAAAGTTGACACAGAATAAAGAACTCAGAAATAAAGCTACACATGTACAGTCAACTGATTTTCGACAGTCAACAAAAATAAACAACAAGGAAAGGATACCCTATTCAATAAATGGTGCTCGGAAAACTGGCTAGCAATATCCAGAAGAATGACACTGGACCCCTACCTCTTGCCATATAGAGAAGTTAACTCAAGATGAATCAAAGGCTTAAATGTAAGACCTCAAACTATAAAAATCCTAGAAGAAAACCTAGGAAAAACTCTTCTGAACCTTGGACTGAACAAAGAATTTATAAGACCTCAAAGGCAAACACAAAGAAATAAAAAATTGACAAATGAGACTTAAACTAAGGAGCTTCTGCACAGCCAAAGAAACAATCAGAAGAAGAAACAGACAACCTAGAGAATGGGAGAATACATCTGTAAACTCTGCATCTGACAAAGACTAATATTTAGAATCTATAAGGAACTTAAATCAACAAAAAATAAACAACCACTTTGAAAAGCGAGCAAAGGACATAAACAGACACCACACAAAAGAAGACATACAAACGACCAACAAACATATGAAAAAATGCTTAACATAATGAATCATCAGAGAAATGCAAATTAAAACCACACTGAGATACTGTCTCACACCACTCAGAAAGGCCATTATAAAAATGTCAAGAAATAACAGATGTTTGGGAGGACGCAGAAAAAAAAGGGAATGCTTACACACTGTTGGTAGAAATGTAAACTAGTACAACCTCTATGAAAAACAGTTTCAAGATATCTCAAAGAATTAAAAATTGAACTATCATTTGATCCAGTGATTCCGCTACTGGGTATCTAGCAAAAGGAAAACATTGTCATATCAAAAAAAAAAAAAAAAAAAAACAACAACAACTGCACTGGTATGTTCATCCCAGCAGTATTCACAATAGCAAAATCATGGAATCAACCTAAGTGCCTATCAACAGTGGATTGGATAAAGAATATGTGGCACATATATACCATGGAATACTATGCAGCCATAAAAAGAATGAAATCATATCCTCTGCAGCAACATAGATGAAGCTGGAGGCCTTAATCCTAAGCGAATTAATGCCGGAACAGAAAACCAAATACCACATATTCTTACTTATAAATGTACTTATAAATGGAAGTTAAACATTGGGTACTCATTGTTTCTGGCATAAGTACGGAAACAATAGACATTGGGGACTCACAAAGAGAGGAGGGGAAGAGTGGGGAAAGGGTTTCAAAATAGACTGGATTACGAAAATGTGGCACATATACACCATGGAATACTATGCAGCCATGTAAAAGGATGAGTTCATGTCCTTTGTAGGGACATGGATGCAGCTGGAAACCATCATTCTCAGCAAACTATCGCAAGAACAGAAAACCAAACACCACATGTTCTCACTCATAGGTGGGAACTGAACAATGAGAACACTTGGACACTGGAAGAGGAACATCACACACTGGGGCCTGTTGTGGGATGGGGTGAGGGGGGAGGGATAGCATTAGGAGATATACCTAATGTAAATGATGAGTTGATAGGTGCAGCACACTAACATGGGATATGTATACATATGAAACAAACCTGCACAATGTGCACAGGTACCCTAGAACATAAAGTATAATAAAAAAGAAAAAAGAAAAAAATTAGTTATTGGATAATGATAATATATTCACTATTTGGGTGATGGGTTCAATAGAAGCCCAAATCCCANCACCCCTAGGTGGGAACTGAACAATGAGAACACTTGGACACTGGAAGAGGAACATCACACACTGGGGCCTGTTGTGGGATGGGGTGAGGGGGGAGGGATAGCATTAGGAGATATACCTAATGTAAATGATGAGTTGATAGGTGCAGCACACTAACATGGGATATGTATACATATGTAACAAACCTGCACATTGTGCACAGGTACCCTAGAACATAAAGTATAATAAAAAAGAAAAAAGAAAAAAATTAGTTATTGGATAATGATAATATATTCACTATTTGGGTGATGGGTTCAATAGAAGCCCAAATCCCAGTATTACACAATATACCCACGTAACAAACTTTCACATGTACCTCCTGAATCCAAAATAATAAAAAGTAGCAGTACATCAGAACATAATTTTTAAAAATGCATTGCATCATATTTTCATATTTCTAAAATATGTAGGTATATCTTAATCTCTTTTAGACTTTTCAGTGCTTATGAACCAACACGCACAAAAATTCAATTGGTGTATCTGTGGTTAGCTAAGTCATGAAATCTGAAGATGACTCGCTGAATAAGTAAATGTAGTTGTTGAATATTAACTGACATGAGATTTACAGGCATTTCACCAAAGACTATTTAAAATATTCCTCTTCTAATGAATTACTAAAGAATCACAACATATAATTAGGTTTACAGGCTTTAATCAGTGACTGGAGTATATATAAGATTTAACGGTGGCTATCATACTGAATTTGGGAATATGCTGTAATCTGAGATTTTCAAACATTAAATTTCATACAATTCTGTTAGTTGATGCATGTCATAAAACATATATATTTCTGATGTGAAAAAAAAACAAAAAGGTTTAAAAAGAAACACTCCAAATTAAACAAGTAGTAAATATTTACATACTTTTAAAGGAATAGAATCGTTGTTTTATTACAGCCATTTAAAATCTTTAGAAAACAACTGTACACCTCCCACCCCAAGACATAGTAATGAAAATTTTGAATATTTGAGTAGATTATTCCATAATTGAACAGATTTTTCAGAGTGAAAAAATAAAATTGGGGAAACTTTAAAAAAATGAAATTACCAGATAGCTCAATACTTGTGAAGGTATAATATTCTACACAGGAGACAGTAGAGCACAAAGGTTAAAAAATACAGGCTCTGATGATCATCTGCCATTGAACTCTAGACAGTTTATCAGACTTCCAATTTCTTCATCTGTAATATCATGATAATAATTCAATATAATTAGCAGGGCGGTTCTGAAAACTACATATTAAAAAAAACAAAAAAACAAAAAACGACTACATTAGAAGTGCCCAATAAATACCAGCCATTGTTTCTGTTTTGATAATTTATTTCACACAGCTATATTCTAACACTGCTATTACTAACATTGCTTATCTTTCATCTCTAATGATGGTGATAATGGTGATGATAGGGAGTAGAATGCATTTTCCAGAATTCTGGTTTGTTATTATCAGAATCAATAGATGAAAGTTTCTGTCAATTTATTGTTTTTTTAAAAATACTAGTTCATTCCTGTAATCCCAGCACTTCGTGAGGCCAAGGCAGGCAGATCACCTGGGGTCAGGAGTTCAAGACCAGCCTGGCCAACATGGTGAAACCCTGTCTCTGCTAAAAATACAAAAAATTAGCTGGGTGTGGTGGTGGGTGCCTGTAATCCCAGCTACTCGGGAGGCTGAGGTGAGGCTTGCTTGAACCCAAGAAGCAAAGGTTGCAGTGAGCCAAGATTGTGCCATTGTACTACAGCCTGGGCAACAAGAGTGAAACTCCATCTCAAAAAAAAANAAGTTCATGCACTTTTCCATTTTTTTTTTTTTCTGTTAATTACCTGGTCACTAAACACACCTTGAAAAAACTGACCAAAAGACTAAGAGCAAAAAGAAAAGTATCAAAGTTCTACAGGAGAGCTACATCCTGAAATAAAAGAATAGAATTAGAGTAACCAAGGGTTATTACTATTTCCTAGAATACTATCTATTACAATATCCAAAATGTAAGAGCTGATACTGGTGGATTTATAAACATTGTGATAATCACTCTTACCTTGAGTTTCAATTTTCTATTATTTAGAGTTTTATGTTATGACAATATGATGATATCAAAATTTGATGTTATCCAAACATTACCTAGAAATCATGTTTTGTAACATTTTTAAAGTAGCTTACTTATTTTGAACATAACAATAAAATAATTGAGGAAGAGACACATAAGAATCCTTGCTTTTCAGAAATAGCAAGATAATGTCTGGGATACAATCAGTTACCATATTTTCTAAGTGTGTAACAGTGGTCCACTTCTTATAACAATATAGCTTATGAATATTTGAGAGACTTCAAAATGTGGAGTCAAAATCATGTGTTTAGAGTGGTCGCTCCATGCCTTTGATGTACAAAGCAAATCAGCCTGAAATCATCAGAGAATTGCCATGACAGGGTTTGGACATATCTCAGCATGATCAAAGCATTCCAAGCCAATGACATTTGAAAGAGAATTAAAGCTTTCTCCACCGAGATTTAGCCATCTTCTAAACAGAATAAATGTAAGAACACTAAGATGGATGGATATGTTAAGTACAGCTAGCATTCCCCCAAACCATCACGATGGTGCTTCATTTATTAAAAGTAGTGTTCACCATATCCATTTGCATACTATGGAACTCTCCACGCAAAAGCTTTTATTGCTATTTTTTCATCCTTTTAATCTACTCCAAAATGAGAAATTACCCTCTGAAAATGGCATTTGTTTGTCATTGTAGATAAGGAATCATGCAAACTTAAAGACAGAGTTGTTGAGAATTAATCTTCTATTATGTCTGATGCAAAATATCTGATAACAACTAATGTAACTCTCTAGCAAGAACCCCTATAATTGGCTGAGCACAGTGGCTCACGCCTGTAATCCCAGCAATTTGGGAGGCCGAGGCGGGTGGATCACGAGGTCAGAAGTTCGAGACCAGACTGGCCAACATGGTGAAACCCCGTCTCTACTAAAAATACAAAATATAGTTGGGTGTGCTGGCACGTGCCTGTAGTTCCAGCTACTCAAAAGGCTGAGACAGGAGAATCGCTTGTACCCAGGAGGTGAAGGTTGCAGTGAGCTGAGACCGTGCCATTGCACTCTAGCCTGGGTGACAGAGCGAGACTCTGTCTCAAAAAAAAAAAAAAAGAAAGAAAGAAAAAGAAAAAGAACTCCTATAATGAAATGTAATGACTTAACATGTTTTAATGATTCAAATGACAGTTATTACTTATCTAGGACAATAACTGAAGTTCTAAAGTATATTGTTATCCCTGACATGATCAGAGGTTAAAAGGACAGATTGAAAATTCAAAGCTTGCATTTGCTTTGCAAAGCACATCTTCAAGTGTTCTCTAATATTCTGAAAGACCATTCATTCTGAGACAAACTGAGCATTGAAATATTCTCAGCATGTTGATTGTTCTAGAAATGTTAAATAGTACAAGGCGTATATGTAAAATGGCCCTGAGAACTGCTTGCTTTTACATATTCAAAAATAATTTTGCAATGTAATAAGCTTGTTCTAATTTAGTTTTGCAGATGGTCATTCACTGAAGGCAAGTAGACTTTGTATAAAGCAAATACAGGAAAATTCTGTTTTGATACACTTAAGTACTCTGTCCCTTGGAATAGAGGTGAACATTACATATCATGTTTTTAGTATTTGTTAAGTATATTGTTCAAGACTCACTATGAAAACATTTTGGGCATTTTAAAATGAAAATATATGATTGCACCTAAATAAGATTTTATTCTGATGGGCATATAATTAAAGAGGCATAAGAGGAGAAAAATAGTGATCAGTACCAGAAATACATGAGGCCACTCCATGCAACACGTGCTTCTGTTAAGAAAAACAAGTTTTGCAACATGGTACAGGCTTTCAAGACCAGAGTATGGCTGTATGAAAGGTCACTGGTATCATGGCTAACATTCCAAACTCCAGAATCAGGGTTTTTGGATCCAAATCTTGTCTTTGTCACTTTCTGTGTAGGTTTAGACAATAAAGACAACAGTCCTTTAAGTCATAGAGCTGTTGTGAGGATCTAATGAGATGATGCATATGAATCCTAAAAAGCAGATACATAAAATGAACAAGTCTAGAGATCAAATGCACAACTTGAGGACTGTAAGTAATACAATTGTACTGTATTTGGGATTCATGCTATATGGGTAGATTTTAGCTGTTCTATCCACAAAACAACAACAAAATAGATACCTATTTGAGATGATGAATATGTTAATCTGCTTCAGCATAGTAATCACTTTACTATCTGTGTATATTCCATAATATCACGTTATGTACCTTAAGTACACACAGTAAAACTTATTTTAAAAAACCTGATAAATATTAAGCCCCAAGAAACATTTACAATGTTCACTAACATTGTTATTTTGCTACTGTTTATATTGTCATGTTGATAAAGTTTATTTTATTTGCCATTTTAACTTGGGTTTTGGTAGACAATATTTTCCAAAGAAATTCGAGGGTTTAACCATTTATATATGATGAATCAAGTAGTGACAATGGTGCTGAAGCTGGTAAACAGAAATGTCTAGAGAATTGATCCAGTTTCTACCCTGAATTGCAAAAATTTTGAAAAAACATGTTCTTAAGTAATTCAGTCCCTGAGTATAGTATGACCATTCTCTGTCATTTATTTGTTTGTTTACAAAAGAGAAATAAGCTCAGAGAGGTTAATGACTGAAGCAAAGTCCCAATCCTAGAAAATGGAAAAATCAGGCCTAATAGGTACCTTGTGATTGCAGGTACTTTATATTTCCTCATTCTCCCAACTCTCTCACTTATGGTGTTCAAATATAGCACTTCTTTACTATCCTTTCAGCAGCAGATCTTACTTGCATATCGCTTTGTTTGTCAGCTGTTAGTCTTTCAAACATTTTTCAAACATTTTATCAGATACTGTGTTTGCAATAAACATTCTTACATTTTACAACTGACAGAGACATATATGACATCTATAGTTACATATCTGTCAAATTTTGACTTTTCTTCTTAGTAAAGATATTGCTCAGGGAATTATCTACACATCCTAATATGTGGCTGACTGTTCTAAAGGCTTGTTGAACATGTATTTGGAAAACTCACCCACTCTACATATCATATATCATAAACTACTTTTGTTACATTTCCTATACTTTTACCTGTATAAAAAAAAAAGAAACCCTTGCCGTTGTGTTTTTTAGTTAAACTCAAGAATAGTCTGTTTAGAGGCAGATAATCCTCTTTAGATAGGTGGCAAACAAATCTAGATAGAAATTCCTTCCTCTGAGATTTGGTGTCCTGAGAAAAGTAGAAGTAATCATGTTGTGAGTACAGAAATGTAGCTTAAAACAACACTTTGGTCATTCTAACTGTTGTGAGATGGTGTCTCATTGTGGTTTTGATTTGCATTTCTCTGATGGCCAGTGATAACAAGCATTTTTTCATGTGTCTGTTGGCTGTATGCATGTTTTCTTTTGAGAAATGTGTGTTCATATCCCTTGCCCACTTTTTGATGGGGTTATTTGTTTTTTTCTTGTAAATTTGTTTGAGTTCTTTGTAGGTTCTGGATATTAGCCCTTTGTCAGATGAGTAGATTGCAAAGATTTTCTCCCATTCTGTAGGTTGCCTGTTCACTCTGATGGTAGTTTCTTTTGCTGTGCAGAAGCTCTTTAGTTTAATTAGATCCCATTTGTCAATTTT
>NW_016809273.1:1526311-1541771 GCF_001698545.2 Rhinopithecus bieti
GTTATGTACATGTACCCTAGAACTTAAAGTATAATAAAACAAAAAAAATACTTTGGTCAATGATGGACCTCACACATGATGATGACCACCTAAGATTATAATGGAGCTGAGAAATTCCCATTGCCTCATGACATGGTAGCCATCTTAACATCATAAGCATCATAAACATCACACATTACTCATGTGTTTATGATTATGCTGGTGTAAACAAACCTACTGTGCTACTAGTCATATGAAAGTATAGCTTATACAATTATATATAGTACATAATACTAGATAATAGATGATTATATATAGTACATAATACTAGATAATAGATGACTATGTTACTAATTTATGTATTTACTAATATAGTTTTTATCATTATTTTTAGCATGTATTTCTTCTACTTATAAAAAAGTTAACTGAAAAACAGCCTCAGGCAGGTCCTTCAGGCAGTATTCCAGAAGAAGGCACTGTTATAAGAGATGACAGCTCCATGCGTGTTATTGCCCCTGAAGACCTTCCAGTGGGACAAGATGTGAAGGTGGAACACAGTGTCATGGATGATCCTGACTCTGTGTAGGTTAAACTAATGTATGTGTTTGTGACTCAGTTTTGCACAAAAATGTTTTAAAAATGAAAAAATGTTATAAATAGAAAAAAGCTGAAAGAATAAAGATAAAATTTTTGTACAGCTCTAAAATGTGTTTGTGTTTTAAGCTAAGTGTTCCTACAAAGGAGTTAAAAGGTTTTCTATAAATTAATAAGTTTACAGAATATAAAGGTTCCAGTAAGCTAAGGTTAATTTACTATTAAAGAAAGAAAATAGTTTTTTAAAAATTTAATGCAGCCTAACTCTACAGCATTTGTAATGTCTATGGTAGTGTACAGTGAGGTCCTAGGCCTTCACACTCACTCACAACTCACTCACTGATTCATTCACCCAGAGCAACTCTCTGACCTCCAAATTCAATTCATGGTAACTAATTATGCACACACATATATAGGTGGTACCATTTAAAAAACCTTTTATGTGGTAGTTTTGCTGTACTTTTTCTATATTTAGATACGTTTAGATACACAAGTACTCACCATTGTGTTATAACTGCCTACAGTATTGGTACACTAACATACTGTACAGGCTTATAGTCAAGGAGCAATAGGCTATACCATATAACCTACATGTGTAGTAGGCTACACCATCTTGGTTTGTGTAAGTACACTCTGTGATGTTTGCACAATGATGGAATTGCCTAATGGTGCATTTCTTAGAATGTATCACCATCACTAATCAACACATGATTGTATTAGTATCTCCAAACTTGTTACTCTTCTAGTGCTATTCAATTATTTCTGTGTTATATTTTTGATCGTCTGCTAAATATATGTGAAAGATGCTGCCTCATGAACTTTGGAAATTTCTTGGCCATTTATCATATCAAATTCTTTGCTTTATCTGAAAAGGATAAAATAAATAAATTATCTCTAGAAGAGAATAGTACTCCAAGACTTTGACCTTCTTATTTCTGAGAGGTTATTTTAATATTTATTTCACAACAAGAGGAAGAAATTAAAGCATAATATATTATGCAGTCTTCTATCTCACATTAAATCATGAGAAATTTTGCATTAATGTTTCTTGTAATATATTTATTTGGAAATAGAGAAAACTATTTTAAAATTCGCATTGAACCAAAGAAGAGTCCAAATAGCCAAGCCAATTCTAAGCAAAAAGAACAAAATTGGAGGCATCCCACTATCCAACTTCAAACTATACTACAGGGCTACAGTAACCAAAACAGCATGGTACTGGTACAGAACAGACACTTAGATCAATGGAACAGAATAAAGAACCCAGAAATAAAACTGTACACTTAACAACTATCTGATTTTTGGCAAGCCTGACAAAAACAAGCAATGGGAAACGGATTCCCTATTCAATAAATGGTGCTGGGATAACTGGTTAGCAATATGTAGAAAATTGTAACTGGACCCCTTATTTACACTTTAATTCAAGATAGAGTAAAGACTTTACTGTAAAACCCAAAACTATAAAAACCCTGGAAGACTACCTAGGGAATACCATTCAGGACATAGACATGGCCAACGCTTTCATGACAAAGACACCAAAAGCAATTGCAACAAAAGCAAAAATTGACAAATGTGATCTAACTACACTGAAGAGCTTCTACACAGCCAAAGAAACTATCAACTGAAAAAAGAGACAATGTACAGAATGGGAGAAAAATTTTGCAAACTATGCCTCAGACAAAGGTTTAATATCCAGCATCTACACGGAACTTAAACAAATTTACAAAAGAAAAACACCCCATTAAAAAGTGGGCAAAGGACATGAACAGAAACTTCTCAAAAGAAGACATACATGTGGCCAACAAGCATATGAAAAAAAGGTCAAGATCACTGATCATTAGAGAAATGTAAATCAAAATGACAATGAGATACTATCTCACAAAAGTCAGAATGGCTATTACCAAAAAGTAAAAAAATAATAGATGCTGGTGAGGTTGTGGAGAAAAAGAAATGCTTTTACACTGTTGGTTCGGAATGTAAATTGGTTCAACCATTGTGCAAGACAGTGTGACGATTCCTCAAAGACCTAAAGTTAGAAATACCATTAAACCCAGCAATCCTATTACTGGGTATATACCCAGAGGAATATAAATCATTCTATTATAAAGACACATGCATGTGTATATTCGTTGCAGCACTATTCACAATAGGAAAGACTTGGAACCAACCCAAATGCCCATCAAGGATAGACTGGATAAAGAAAATGTGGTACAAATACACCATGGAATACTCTGCAGCCATAAAAAGAATGAGATTGTGTCCTTTGCAGAAACATGGATGGAGCTAGAGGCCATTATTCTTAGCAAACTAGTACAGGAACAGAAAACAAGATACCACATGTTGTCACTTATAAACGCAAGCTAAATGATGAGAACACATGAACACATAGAGGGGAGCAACACACACTGGGGGCTGTTGGAGGATGGAGGTTGGGAGAAGGGAGAGGATCACAAAAAATAAATAATGGATACTAGGATAATGCCTGGGTGATGAAACAATTGGTAAAACAAATCCCTATGAAACACACTTACTTATGAAACAAACCTTCACATCCTGCACATGTACCCCTGTACTTAAAATAAAAGGAAAAAAAAAAAAAGGTAATCTGATCTTTAACCTAAAGAAAAAAATAATATACAGGAAGAGACCACCTCTCAATGCCCCTAAGAAGAGAGGAAACATGTGAGATAGATAGCATTTTGTTAACTATCTTGGGCATAAAGAGTGTGTCAGGTCATTTTGTTCTGTGTATCTAATATCCAGATCATGCCCAAGAGCTTGATTAATAGGGAAATTTTGTTGTGAATGCCACATCTAATAAGAAAATGGCAGGTGGCAGTAAACCAAAATCAGTAGCATTTGGACTTTCAAAACATTTTCATTAACACAGATGGAGGAAAAATGGATATATGGTGACTGGTTTTCATTAATATCTATAATATTTAAAAACTTTGTTAAAAAATACTGATGGATGTCTATCTCTTGAGAGTCTGTTACTCACTCAAACACCTAATAAAAAAATTTCATTAATTAATGTAGTACTTGGCAAGAAGAAAGGAGTCTTTCCTAACCTTCAACCAATAATATTTGTAAAAGAAAAATGTTATAGCCATCTTACATTAGTGTTAGATCTGATGAGACTGCAAATTGGTTAAAATATTCACATTAAATTCACAGCAAAAGAAATATTGTTTTACTCTTTATCTTTTAACTGAAGGTTGAAATGATTGCTCCCTAAGTTGTTCATGAATCATCTTTATAGATATGTAAAAGAATATACATATACAAGTCTTAAATAAGTTTATCATTTCTATCTCCAATTTGAAAATTATTACCATGGAGCTAAAAATCATATGGCATCATATTGTGCTAAATTTTTTTCAATCACTTATTCAAAAGTTTATAATATAAGGAGATTCAGGAAGTGAAATGTCATAAAAGATGTTTTGAAAACATTATTGCTTAAGGCAAACTTTCTGGAGTGATGAATTTTATTAAAATAAATATTAATTAAGGGATGCATTGTTCTTCATAATCAGCTAATTCAAATTCTTTTAGTCATCATTCATAAACTTGTGAGTTTGGAATAATCTGGCCAATTATGATTATGTAAGAAATGACATAAAAGGTACTTCTGGTTATTTGGTTAGATGATAATTTAGCAATTATATGAGTCACTGAATACACGTGATTACAACTCTTGGAAAATTTTAACAAAAATGCCTCTAGATTGAACATATACATCATGTCACCCTTTGGCTCAACTATGTTCATATGTGTTTCAAGGAGATGAGGTTGATGTCCTTTCAATATTCATCAATTGGCTATAAAATACTATTCCTTATCCAATTTGATGTAGTCACATTCTTTTATGTTAGCTTTAGATTTTTCCCTTTTGACATTCATTCATAATGTGCTTCAACTTTTGCTTTTGAGTCAGCATCCTTGTTGTTGAACAAGGTGTTTTACTTCTTAGTTTACTGCGCTCCTGCATGATAGAAATCCATATAAAATATCAAAAATAAACATTTGTATTTTACATTCTTTGTAAGTAAATGAACAGTGTATACCACTTAAAGAACCTGCTTATCTGAACTAATGTTAACAACTTTAACTTCATTTCTTTTTAAGTGTCTCAGTAATTTGTTTCTCAAAAATCATTTAAGGCCGGGCAAGGTGGCTCAGGCCTGTAATCCCAGAACTTTGGGAAGGCGAGGCGGGTGGATTACCTGAGGTCAGGAGTTCGAGACTAGCCTGGCCAACATGGTGAAACCCATCTCTACTAAAAATACAAAAATCAGCTGGGTGTGGTGGTGTGCGCCTGTAATCCCAGCTACATGGGAGGCTAAGGCAGGAGAATGGCTTGATCCTGGGAGGCGGAGGTTGCAGTGAGCTGAGATTGCACCACTGCACTCCAGCCTGGGCCACAGAGTTAGACTCCGTCTAAAAAATAAATAAATAAATCATGTAAACTCCTCACTAAGCTGCAAAACTCTCAAAGGAGGCTCTATAATTGATGCCACACTAGCCCAAGCTAACATACATTATGCATTTTGGTTTTTTTTTTTTTTTTTTTTTTTAGTATACCTTGGTATACCTGCAATCCACTTATCCGCTATGCATGGGCATCACTGTCTCTAATCTTCATTACCATTTGGGTAGAGGATATCTGCATTCAGTGGTTTGTCTAATTCTAGGGTGGAGTATTTGAGAGGACTGATGCCAAATTAAATTTGGTGACACATAATGAGGCATGGTGGAGAAAGGAACAAATCTTAAAGACCAGAAATAGAAACTGATAAGGTGACTGTTTGAACTTTAGGTATTAACCATGTCAACTATAATTTATAAAGTATAGAGAAAGACACACATACATACACAGAGATGAAAGACATTCTGTAAAATTATTTTATTTTATTTTATTTTATTTTATTGAGACAGGGTCTTGCTATGTTTCCCAGGCTGATCTCGAACTCCTGGGCTCAAGGGATCCTCCTGCCTCAGCCTCCCAAAATACTGGGATTACAGGCATGAGCCACTGTGCCCAGCCCTGTAAAAGTATCTTATAATTTGTTTCTCTAACTTCACACCTCTAATTTTAAAAACATTTTTTCTTCACATTTCTATGTGAGATGAGACACTTTACTAGTGTTTATAGCTCTAGTTTCATAATTTTAAATTTACCATTAATTCCACAAATCTTGATGTATATAATCTTTAGTTATGATAAGATTTGGGTTCATAGGAAAACACATTTGCAAAAAAAAAAAAATGAGTAAAAGCTATTTGAATAATTTTTTGACATATGACAAAATGTTAGTAATTAAATACTATGTTAGAAGTAATTAACAGAAAGAACCTAATGAGAAAAAAGACTGGATATGATAACTCTGTATCCAATTATTTTAATATCAGTAAGTAGTTAAAACAAAACCATGAACTCTAGTCTCGATAGAATCGGGCTAGTATTTTTGCTTTTCTATTCCCTAGTTTCGTGGCCTTTCACTGGCAACTTTTTAATGTTCTGATTAAACACGAGTATAATGAACCTACCTCAGAATGTCATGACATAATACATGAAAGAGGAAGCACCTTACTTCATGTACAGGTGTAATTTCAATAAATGTTAGCTATAACTATAATGGATACTCTGGACTTGGGAAATGATTTACAAATATTTAGAACTGAATTAAATGTCTTTATACTCAAGAATTTAGGCAGATATTTGAAATATGTACTATAACAAAAACTAAAGATTCTCCCTTCTTCCTCACATAATCTTTCTCTACAGAATTTCTTATTTAGAGATCTGCTGCAATTATTTAGGAGTCAAATTCATCCTGTTTATTCTGCTAATTGAAATGCTGTATTTGGGCCGGGCGCGGTGGCTCAAGCCTGTAATCCCAGCACTTTGGGAGGCCGAGACGGGCGGATCACGAGGTCAGGAGTTCGAGACCATCCTGGCTAACACGGTGAAACCCCGTCTCTACTAAAAAATACAAAAAAAAAAGCTAGCCGGGCGAGGTGGCGGGCGCCTGTAGTCCCAGCTACTCGGGAGGCTGAGGCAGGAGAATGGCGTAAACCCGGGAGGCGGAGCTTGCCGTGAGCTGAGATCCGGCCACTGCACTCTAGCCTGGGCGACAGAGCGAGACTCCGTCTCAAAAAAAAAAAAAAAAAAAAGAAATGCTGTATTTGATTATTATCTCCAGATATGAACCATAGTCAATGTATAAGAACTAACGTTAGTTGATTGTTGATTGGCTACATTTCAAATGTGATCCCAAATGGGAAGACTGCCTTTCATGCTTTGAAGTGTACATTTTCATACGCATAATGCAATTATCACAGAGAAGTTAAAACAGACCAGGAAATAGCCCTGACTCTGAGCCACCAGCAATTTAATATTGACATCCCATGACAATAAGTTCTGGCAAATTAACAATGCAGTAGAAAACCTCTAGGACACCTGTCTAGCCCAATTATGGCTTTTAAGAAATTTCCTCTCTTCTCATTTACATCTACAGGTTTGGACTACATAAGCTCACCTACCTGGCCAAAACCAATTATGTGCAATAGATACTTAACCCACACTGGAGTAACCAAGTTTTCTTTTCAGATATTTTTGAGTTAGGTCATTGGGGTTCAATTCAGTTGGCTAATGGTGCTAAAAGCAGCAAAATTCCTGTTCTGAATAAGCAATCAAGCTCATTAGGGAAAAACAAAAATAAAAAACAAAGCAAAACCAAATCCAACAGAAAACAAAAAAGAGAAAACCACTCTATGGTGACATAACAACAATAAGCAGAGACAGCAAACACCAGAGATTTGGAGTATGCTATAGGGTTACTAATGACTTTCCATTTTCTGGTCTTAACCCTTATCAATCGAAACCACACTTTTTTAAATTTAGGTAGTGGGAAACATTCCTGTATCTATGAAACATATGAGTTTTATTAATATAAAGCAACTGGCTATGTTAAACCCATTCTATGCCATAATTCTCATGAAATTCTTCTAGAGTTCCAGGGCTTTTACAATAGTATATTTTTGTACTCATATAAATGAATTTCATGAAGGAAAAGAATATGGGGGTTTGAGGATTACCCATGGAACCATCATCTATGAAGCATGTTTTAAATAGCTTCTTTAAACTTTGTTTTAATCATAAAACTTTCAGTGGGTTTCCTACTTTTAAGTCAGTTTTAACTATGAGCTCTTTCAAAGTAAGATATATTAGAGATGTATACTATTGATCTTACTAGAAATAGATGAATTTTTAAAATGAGACAGCTATGTGAGTCATAAAATACATGTTAAATAATTGATGGAGTTTATAAACTTTTACTTTCTAAGAAATAAACCATTTAATTAAGAAATCTGCAATTGAGACATTCTCCTGAAAACCAGACTACAATTTCTTCTTTGACTTATATCTTTAAAAAAAACAACTTTTTCATGATTTTGTGTTCTATTTATCAAGATGAAACTTGAATCAAAATGTTTTATCATGGCTTGAAATAACTTTTGTTATTTTTTATTGTTGTTAATTAATTATTCTCATATAACAGGGACCCCTAAGTCTATTTCATGTTGCCTATGCCAAGTGGTTCACATTACATATTAAGAACATATATTTTGTCCTTTATCACCCACATTACTTTATAGTATAAAATATATTTTTATTTTTTATTTGCTATGAAGAAAAACGAATAAATCCATTACAATCCAGGCAAAATTGGTTTATCAACATGTAAACACTATATCCAATTTCCTAGATATTTCTCTAGCATTGCCTTATTTGGAAAGGTTCTCATGGATGAACCTATTTTGTAAATGAAGACAATTTGAAGTCAGGCTTGAGTAAGATTACTTTGACCTTGTGATATTGGGCTTTAGATTTCTCTGAATGTGATGCATTTAAGAAAATAGTCATTTTTTCTAGCTCTTCTAATTTAGTGTCTTTAATTTTCTATTAAGTAAATTATGCATGGGTTTATTTATTAGAGGAAAATATGTAAATGCTAAGTGGACCATTTACCTGAATCCTTAGCACCTAACACCTTTTAGCAAATAATAACATTGCCTTGTACATCCAAAATAGCAATTTTTCTTTCCAACCATTTTTACAGCTTATATATATATATATATAGAGAGAGAGAGAGATTTATATCTATCTATCTATCTATATATATATTTGAGATGACATCTCACTCTGTTGCCCAGGCTGGAGTGCAGTGGCATAATTTTGGCTCACTGCAACCTACACTTCCTGGGTTCAAGCGAGTCTCCTGCCTCAGCCTCGCATGTAGCTCAGATTACAGTCGGCTACCACCATGTCCAGCTAATTTTTGTATTTTTTAGTAGAGATGGGGTTTCACCATATTGGCCAGGCTGGTCTTGAAGTCCTGACCTCAAGGATCTGCCCCCCTTGGCCTCCCAAAGTGCCCCCAAAGTGCTAGGATTACAGGCGTGACCCACTGCACCTGGCCTTATTTGTATATTTTTTTTTTTTTTTTTTTTTTTTTTTGAGATGGAGTGTCACTCTGTCGCTCAGGCTGGAGTGCAGTGGCGCGATCTCGGCTCACTACAAGTTCTGCCTCCCGGGTGCATGTCCTTCTCCTGCCTCAGTCTCCCGAGTAGCCGGGACTACAGGCGCCTGCCACCACGCCCGACTAATTTTTTGTATTTTTAGTAGAGACAGGGTTTCACCGTGTTAGCCAGGATGGTCTCAATCTCCTGACCTCGTGATCCACCCGCCTCGGCCTCCCAAAGTGCTGGGATTACAGGCAGGAGCCACCGTACCGGCCAACTACTGTATATTCTTAAGAGAGAGATGGGTCACAGGAATATTACCTCTATTTCATTATAAAGAACACCAGTCTCTGGTGAGATTAAATGATATTTGAAGGTCATACACCTAGCTACAAAAGAGCTGTATATATTTCAGTCCCTCAACTGATAACCTCACTAGCTCCACAGAGTCAATGTAATTTTAGTAGGACATCCATAGCCTGGCAAGTGAGGTACTGGAAGAACATTTGAGCCTTTCTCAAAAAAACATAATAAATCCACCCATTTTTCTCCATCCTTAATCTCACCTTGACTCATGCTTTTTATATTTTGATGGCTCCAAGTTTGTCTTTCCTTCTTCCATTCTTTTACTCTTCCAGTGTATTGACCATAATGACTTTCTTTTTATGTAACTCTCATGCCAAACTCACCTTAATAATAAGAGCTAAGTGACTTTCCCACAGTTACACAACTAGTCAATTGTATAGCCTGGAGCAAAGCCATCCTTTATGACTATCAGATTCCTGAATAAAATCATGAATTCTCCAAGGGTGGAGATTATCACGCATTTCTGCAATATTAAATCTCAGCACTTCGGGAGGCCGAGGCTGGTGGATCACCTGATGTCAGGAATTTGAGACCAGCTTGGCCAACATGATGAAACCCCATCTCTACTAAAAATACAAAAATTAGCCAGGCATGGTGGCACATGACTGTGATCCCAGCTACTCGGGAGGCTGAGGCAGAATCGATTGAACCTGCAAGGCGGAGGTTGCAGGAAGAGGAGATTGCACCATTGCACTCCACCCTGGGCAAAAAAGCCAGACAGTGTTTCAAAAAAAAAAAAAAAGAAAAAAAGAATAATAGGTGCATCATAAATAGTAATTATATCAAGGTCAATATGGACTAGCTAAGGTATTAGCATTAATACCTTGCCCCAATGAAATTGTGGTTGTGGTTGTCAGGGACGAGCAAATACTCAAATATCAAACACTAAGTGCAGATGCCATGTTCAGTTAAACTTGAGTTACACGTTAAGTTAACTATTTTTAAAACGATCTAAGTACAGGCTGTGTATTGTGTTTCTTTCAGAGCTGCAGTGTTTTACTTGTGGTCAGACAGGGGTAGCTTCCTAATACACTTTCTATTTATATTGTTTCCTGGTATATTTAGGTAAACTTCTTTAAGCAGAGACATTGTGAATATAAAGAAGTAAGAGCAGGCTTTTAGCGTTAACCTTAATTGATGCTCTAAGGCCGAATAAACCCTTCAGCAGTAAGTGTCCTTAGCTAGATAAACCGCTGTGTCATAGAAGGCCCCCAAACTGTACTCCTTCTGATCTCCCTCCATATCAGCCAGCTGCTGCCTGGCAGTTCAAGAAGACACTGCTTAAAAGGACTTGCAAGTTTGACAAAAAAAGTTGGAGAAATTGATTGGTATTTAGAGTTTAGTGGTCTCCTATGGGTATTCCTGGGTTTCTGTGACTGATTTTGATGAAGTGCTTTTATTTGTCTCTCTATCCAGAGACTGCAGATGAATTTGCAATAGAGCAGCATGCCTCCTGTTTAGCTTTGTCAGGCACCACTTAGACATGTTATAATTTATTTTCCAGGAAAAATATTTCTCATGAGGGCTTCTGGCTAACACAGTTATAAAGCAGCTGGCTACCATTCAGCCTGCTGTCTGTTGGCAGCTGGGCTTCCCTGTACAGGCTGAAAAGAGACACAACTAGAAAGAAAAGTTGTGGAAGGGGGGGCACAGTTCAAAACTCCTACCTATGCAGGCCCAGATCTTTTCTTCCTGGCTGCTTTCGGTAGTTAACAACTTTGCAAACATCCTACTAAATCTGACAGGGAGTGCTGTTATTTCTTTTGTGTGCTTGTGGTTGCATGGTTGTGCTGTGGAGATCATCTTAAACAGGCACTGGCTTGTTCTAGTCATTGTGCAGACTCAAAACTGCCCTTAAAAATTCATTGAATCACCCAGCTATTTCTTTTTCTAACATAGAACACTCTAGCTAGAGCTTCAGATAATTACTTTGTTCATTTTAAAGGAAGATGTTTTAAAAAATACTTAACACTGCATTCACATACTTTGTGAGGAGATGTTCTATTACGAGCAGTGCAGAGGAATTGAAATTAATTGATATCAGTGTTCCTTGTTATATATTCATTCTAGGGCACATATTGACCAAATGGAATAGCAAGCAAAATTGCCAAAGAATTTAACTTTTTCTTTTCAGTAGTGACATACCATGTGTCATCAAGTCTCAGAGATTATCAATTATAACAAAATATTTTAATGAACTACTAGAAAATGTTTTAAAATCTGCCAAATAACCAAAAGCATATACTTTTTGTCACTTCAAATTTATTTTAATTTAAAGAGCTCTTTTAGACTTAGATATTTATCCTAACATTCTTTCACATGAAAAGGAAAGATTAAGGTAAATAATTGTGCTAAGATATTCTTAAAACTTCTTCACCCTTTGTCTGGTTGTTCTGAATCATTCTTCAATTCTGAGGCATCAATGCCTGAGTTTTTTCCACAGAAAATGCCGTGCCACTGAATTGACACATACTGAATTATTTTGTAAAAACACAGCAGTATTGCCTCCAGGAAATTTTTCTCAAACTTGCTGACACCCATTATGCAAAATTTGATGCTTCTATTTTCTTACTTGTGTCTGCAGGTGTCAATACAAAATCATCAGGTAACAACTAGGTATCATATTCTTTCCTCATATGAGTCTCAAACTGTTGATTGACTTAAACATCAACATTGATAGTCTCCAATTGTCCAGTCAGGCCTCCAGGAACAGCAAACCAAGTTCCCACCGGCACTGAAAATTATGTTCTGATTTTAAGATGTCATCAATGGTAAGATATATCTGGATTTTCAAGATGTTAAAATGTGAAAAGATACATCTTAAATTTCAATATATATAAAGGGTGAATATGTTAAATACGCATATGGACAAGTCCATTGTGTGCCACAAGTGTAGAAGGATTTCAGAGGGAAGTAGCCTACAGGAGTTTTGAGTTGAATAACGTTGTGATCAGAATCAGACAGAAACTTGAAAATGTGGATAATCTTACCATCTAGGAAGTGAGGCCTGGTTAATTTAACAAGCAGTCCAGGGGACTGTGATGCACAGATAGTTGGAGAAAACACTTTGTGGAAAGTCTGGGGCCCACCGGCTGTGTGTTGCTGGCTGTCACACACTTTGCATGGGAAGGGCATACCTCCAGGTTTGCCCAGGATGGTTCGAGTTTATGCCTCTTTTCCTACCTTATTATTACTATACCCGTTCACTCTTAAAAGTGTCCAGTCTTGGAGAATTTTATAAAGTCATTCTAATTTTATGTGAGGTGTAAAAGATGCATAATCATAACATTTATGCAGCCTTGCTGCTAACATGCAAATAGATCCTGTTTTTTAAATGGCTACTGAAAACCCACTGGGGATTTCACTCTCAGGCCACTCAATGAGAATCCAGTGTGCTGAGAATTTATCTTTAAGACAGAAAAGACAAAATTAACGAGAAATATTTTGTGCTTTGAAAAGTCTATCAGACCCAAACAAACTCTTAATAAGGACAAAATCACTAACAATGCTAACTCTAGGATCCCACTGGCTGAATGTGTGGGGTTTTTCACTATGTACTTTTCACCGTTCTCATATGTATTGTTCAGAGGCTAAAATCACTCTACCAGAAGTAGCAAGCTTTTCACAGGTTGTTTCTATTATTACATGATGGCCAGTTTGGGGAGTTTTTTAGATGGTATAGGTTGAGGTGTTTCCTTTTACCTGGTATTCATAATGGAATTCTCCAACTGATTCTCTTCCCTGATCTCAGTTTAACTTAAAATGGAACAAGAACAAACTTTTACCTCAAAGACGGCATCAATTCATGTAATGGAAATAAGGAATGTTTAGTATAAGCACTGTCTGTACAGGGAAGAAATGAGTTCTTTCCAACTGAATCAAAACAGCCAAAGAGATGTAAATTTCAGAATATCTGTGAGTCAGTTCAGAAGAAATGCCCTGGAGAATTATGAAATTTCTCTATGAGTAAATTTGGTGATGCGACAGATTTTGTCAACAAATTGTGATTTGATAGTAGCATAGTATTTGAACTCTATTTGTCTAATTAGATCATGATTTAGGAAATACCTGAAACCAATCTCTGTTTCATTGAGACTTACAATTGTGTTGACCATATAAATCATTTGGCAACCCAAATGATCTGCATTAGAAAATGAAAAATCAAATATTTAAGGGGCTCTTCTTCCGTGTCTACCATCTTTGGCTAACCTAGGACCAGCGGGTGAATAATTGAGTAAATAGGCTGGGCGTGGTGGCTCACACCTGTAATCCCAGCACTTTGGGAGGCTGAGGTGGGTGGATCATGAGGTCAAGAGATCGAGACTATCCTGGCAACATGGTGAAACCTCATCTCTACTAAAAAATACAAAAATTAGCTGAGCGTGGTGTCTCATGCTTGCAGTCCCAGCTACTCGGGAGTCTGAGGCAGGAGAATTGTTTGAACCCGGGAGGCAGAGGTTGCAGTGAGCCGAGACTGCGACACTGCACTCCAGCCTGGCAACAGAGCAAGGCTCCGTCTCAAAAAAAATAAAATAAAATAAAATAGTAAATAGATTTTGGATTAATATGAGGATGGAATTAGTAGCAGTTACAGCTTTCAAATTTGTTAGAATAATTCTTTTCTTTGGAGGTGAATTCCCCATCTCTGGATTCAGTTTGGTCCAGAACAGAACCCTTAAATGTGGGATGTGTGTACATCAGGGAATGTGCAAATGTGTGGTGAGCACAAAGAAAATATGAAAGAATATCATCCCAAAATAAGGAAAAAGGCTTTACTGGTATTGAAGATACAGAATGACTCTGGTCCCTCATAGGGTCCACAAGGCAGACCATTATGCGAGAAGGAAGTGTGGGAGTTTCACAGGACAGAGTGGTCAAGTGATACCTTCATTTTTTTCCCTCACTTTTAGCATATGGAAACACAGAAGTTTATGTGACCTATGCTAGGTGGATTTATAAGGATAATGGTCTAAAGTTTAAACAAACCAACTACCGTACACTGATGATGTGGTTTAAAAACTATTATTATCTATATCCTTAAACTCAAGATAACATTAATTATGAAAGCCCAGTTAGAAAACAAGAGAATGGTCAATCTGACACTTTGTCTGTTCTTCTTTAAGTATAAAAGTGTTATTAACCACAATACTGGGTTATCAGATTTAATAAGCCACCGTGCCCAGCCACAGTGGTTTCTAAGCATCTCTTTTAAGAAAGTTTAAGAGGGCCAGGCACGGTGGCTCACGCCTGTAATCCCAGCACTTTGGGAGGCCAAGGTGGGCGGGTCACGAGGTCAGGAGATCGAGACCATGCTGGCTAACACAATGAAACCCCATCTCTACTAAAAATACAAAAAATTAGCCGGGCGTGGTGGCAGTCACCTGTAGTCCCAGCTACTCAGGAGGCTGAGGCAGGAGAATAGTGTGAACCTGGGAGGCAGAGCTTGCAGCGAGCCGAGATCGCGCCACTGCACTCCAGCCTGGGTGACAGAGCGAGATTCTGACTCAAAAAAAAGTTTAAGAGACATAGATGGCAAGAGTGGCCTGTGATAGCAGAGTGAAGAGAGCATCCTGGATTAGGAATAAGTCACAGTTCCCACCATGACAGCCCAGATGTGAGTTTTTCCTTCCCTCTGGCTTTTGCTGGGGAGCCTTGAGTTAGACTTTACCCACATGGCTTCATATAAGGTGAAGAAGACAGGACAGCAGGCACTGAGGAAGTAGACAGCCCAAGAGAGCACTGCCTGTATCAGCAAACTGCATTCACAGAGCACTAGCGGGAGGAAGCTCCAGGAAACCTGCAAAAGTGCTCCAAAAGACAAAAGAACAGTAATGTACAATTACAGTTCAGGTCCGGCTTGGTGGCTCCTGCCTGTAATCCCAGCACTTTGGGAGGCCGAGGCGGGTGGATCACCCGAGGTCGGGAGTTCAAGACCAGCCTGACCAACATAAAGAAACACAGTCTCTACTAAAAATACAGAAAAAAAAAA
>NW_016809273.1:1543146-1567060 GCF_001698545.2 Rhinopithecus bieti
TTTTCTTTTCTTTTTTTTTTTTTTGAGACGGAGTCTCTCCCAGTCTCCCAGGCTGGAGCGCAGTGGCGCCATCTCGGCTCACTTATAAGCTGCGACTCACGAGTTCACGCCATTCTCCTGCCTCAGCCTTCTGAGTAGGCAGGACTACAGGCGCCCGCAATCACGCCCGGATGATTTTTGTATTTTTAGTAGAGACGGGGTTTCACCGTGTTAGCCAGGATGGTCTCAATCTCCTGACCTCGTGACCCGCCCGCCTCCGCCTCCCAAAGTGCTGGGATTACAGGCTTGAGCCAGGGCACCCGGCCCTTCCTTCTTCATTTCTTACATCTAGCCAATCGACTAGTGTGGCTAGATATCACCAATCTGCACTCTTCTCTCCTTATTTGTACTACAATTAAACATGTCTAAATTCCTCCCATAGGTATTTGCAACCACTCCTAAGAACTTCTCAATGAATTTTACTCTTTCTAGGGCCTTGAAAATCATCTCTCTAAATCACAAATCAAAGATGTCTTTTTTTTCTTTTTAAAGACTATTGTTGGCACACATTAGTAAAAGGACCATATTATTTCCCTAGTCCCACACTAACCAGAACATTTTACAAGTGAAAGGGGCACACTTAGTGATTATTCCAGAACAACAGGTGTAAACTAGGACTGTCCAAAACAAACTACCATGTCTGGGCACTGAATCCATTAATAAGAAGATAAAATCAATACCTATAATATGAGAAGTAAGTTCCACAGTCTAAGTCCTGCCCATCTCTCTAGCAACATCTCTCACCATTTCTTTATTTTATACTCAAACTATAATTTTTTACTCTGCTGGCTAAATGGATACTACTTCTTTAAGACCAAGGTTATATGCTATTTCCTACAGGAAACTTGTTATTTTTTTAGATTGGGTTAGATGCCTCTCTCAGGAACTCTCACATGCCCTGTGAGTATGGCTCTGACTTTAGTTCAAAGGGTACATCTCTCAGCTTTATCACCCTGCTTATTTCTAAAGCAGATGGTAAAAGTTTGTACATTTTAAAGATGTGAGCTTTCAATCTGTAGTGAATATAAATCATTGATACACGATTTTGAACAAGTCATTACTTAAGTGTTAGCTATTAGTTTCTCAACTGCTATGAAAAGCATTATTACTCCAAAATGGAATTATTATATGAATCTTTAAGAATAGGGATACTTGATTTTGTAGGCCACTATATTTTCTCTTCTCCTCTAGAAGGATATTGGGGAAAATTAATCAGAAAATAGAAACTAAAGTCCAAAGGAAATCCTTACGTTCATTCCCATGACTTTCACGTGAAAACATAGGTGGTGTATTAGCATATGTTTTACTAAAAACTTTGTATATATTCAGTGACCTTAGTGAAACATGTGAAGGTTTTTAAACATGTCCACAAATTTCATGATATTGATCCCATTGAGGGTGAGGTCTTTGTCTCCTCCCCTTGAGTCTAAATTGGCTTGTCTGCTTCAATCAATATTGAAAAGTGAGAGTGACACCATGTGACTTCCAAAGCCAGGTGATAAAAGTTCATCCAGGTTTTGTTTTGTTTACGGGAACACTGGTCTTGTTGCAAGTAAGAAGTGTGACTACCTCAACGTAGCTGTGTTGAGAGAAGCCTAAGTTACATAGGCCGGATGAAGGTAGCCAAGAATCACAGCTGTGTCCAGGCTTCCTATCCTTCCATTCCAGGTCTCAGACATATGGCACCAGGGACCAGTTTTGTGAAAGACAATTTTTCCATGGACCAGGTTGTGAGGGGATGGTTTCAGGATGATTCAAGCACATATATTTATTGTGTACTTTATTTCTATTATTATTATTACATTGAAAAATATAGTGAAATAATTATGCAGCTCACCATAATGTAGAATCAGTGGGAGCCCTGAGTTTGTTTTCCTGCAACTGGATGATCCCATCTGAGGGTGATGGGAGACAGTGATAGATTATCAGGCATTAGATTTTTAAAAGGAGCATGCAACCTAGATCCCTTGCACACACACTTCACAATAGGGTTCGCCTCTTATGAGAATCTAATGCCGCCACTGATCTGACAGAAAGCGGAGCTCAGGCAGTAATACAAGTGATGGAGAGCAGCCAGTACCAGTCTGTGGTCCAGGGGTTGGTGACCCCTGCTCCAAATAATTCCAGTCCCCAGATATTTGACTCTCCTCAGCTGAGGTTCCAGACATCATGGAGAAAGGCCATTCTTGATGTATTCTGTTCAAAATCTTGACTCACACAAACCATAAGCATAATAAAATGGTTGTTTTAAAACACTAAATTTCAGGGTGGCTTGTTGCACTGCAATAGACACTTGGAATAAATATAGTCCTCAAATGAACTTGATAACTGAATGCTATTCAGTGACACACATACCCTGATCACTTAAATATTACTATAGAGTGCCTATAAAGCTCTGTTTTATATATTGCCTATCCTGAACTTTTTACTCAGGATTCCTTCTCAATATCTCTTCATTCCTCAAAAATTGCTAGTCGGTGCCTCTTCATCAGATACAAAATTACGTCAAAAATCTTCAGCTTATTATTCAGGGCTTATATACATGTTAGCCCAGGCCTACTTTGCCAACTTTCTTTTTCATTATTTTCCAACATGCACTTTTTTCTCCCACAGTTCTTGGCCACTATTTGCTGTGAAAACCTTGCCTCCATGCCTTTGTTCCTACTGTCACTCTCATCCGAGAATATATCTACCTGCCACACACACATCCTTTTCCACGTATTCCAGTTCTCTTCACCCTTCAAGACACCTGTTAAAGCAAGTACTATCCCTTCACCCATCAATTACACTTTCTTTCCTACATTAGAGCAGGTATCATCTTCTCTTACATGTCCTCAGGTGTGATTTCCTCCTCTTCTACTCATTGTGTATGGCTTAGGAGCCAGGACGGTATTTCTTTTTACCATTTTCTCATTCAAGTTACCTAAGCATATAGTTGCCAGATGGCCTAATATTTTTAAAAGCCACACAGGCCAGAGGCTGAAAATGGCAGTTTACTTTTGAAAGGGTTTTCCTCTTACAGGGATAGTTTCCATTTATTCTCTCTGCTTTCCAGTAAAGTAAGACCAGTAAGACCTTTTCAGTTTGCTTTTTTACTTATTTTTTATTTTATTTTTAATTGAAACATAGTAATATATATTATACATTTATGGAGCACCAGGTGATGTCTTGATATGTGTTTACATTGTGGAATGATCAAATAAGCTAATTAGCAAATCCGTCACCTAACATTCTTATTATCTTTTCTTGTTAAAACATTTAAAAGCCACTCTTTTAGCAGTTTTGAAATATGCAATGCATAATTTTTATAGTCGCCATTCTTTGCAATAGATCACTAAAGCTTATTTCTTCCAACTGACTGAAATTCTGTGCCCTTTGCTGAACAGTTTAGTATTGTGGTGTAGTGAGAACTCATCAAATTTATGTTAGTGGGAGTGTGTCTATTGCCAAAACTTAAATTCACAGAAATTTTAAGTAAAAAATGTAGCAAAGTAGCAGCTTTAAAGTGGAAAATATTGGTTTTAGTCACATAACTAATAGCTAATGCTTAATACATTGTAGTTTTGGTTTTTTTTGTTTTTGTTTTTTGTTTTTTGTTTTTTTTGAGACAGAGTTTCGCTTTGTTGCCCAGGCTGGAGTGCAGTGGCACGATCTTGGCTCACTGAAACCTCTGCCTCCCAGGTTCAAGCGATTCTCTTGCCTCAGCCTCCTGAGTAGCTGGGACTACAGGTGTCCACCATTATACCTGGCTAATTTTTGCATTTTTAGTAGAAATGGGGATTCACCATATTCACCAGGTTGGTCTCGAACTCCTGACCTTGTTATCTGCCCGCCTAGGACTCCCAAAGTGCTGGGATTACAGGCATGAGCCAGCATGCCCAGCCACATTGTAGTTTTTAATGCATTGCTTTTTTTTGTTTTAGCTTAATCATTTGTCCCTGTTAAAATGGAATTATAATCATTTCATAAGTGAAGACCTCATTGATCTCAGCTAGGAAACAATGGACCTAGAAGCATATGGTAAAAATCACTACCAGGATTTGAACTCAGATCTTCCGCTTCCAAAAATCAGTTTTCTTTTACTCACAACATTTTTAAGCTGGTGAAATTATGCAAAATAACTGAAATATTCCAGCCTCCTAAGTTACTTATGTCTAATATTGCACCTTCTAGATCTATATTCCACAGAGCAGCCATAGGGATCTTTTGAAAGGTGTACTTCTTAATGTCCTCTCTCGGTTAAAATCTTATTAGTCTTATTATATTTGGTGTAAAAGGCCCTACAAAGCCTGTCCCTCACCTTCCTTGCAGTCTCAGCTACTGACTCTTGCTCAGTACGCTTTACTCAGTACGCTTTGCTGGCCTGGCCTTGCCTCCAAGTCTTGGGACTCATTTTTCTCCCTTCTTGGAATGCCATGTTCCCCTCCATTTGCATGACTCACTCCTTCTCAAATTTCTACCTTAGAGAGGACTCCCCTTATCATTCTGGTTAAAATGGCACTCAGACTCATCCATCCATCACTGTTTCATATGATTGCATGGGTTTGTGTACTTGTTTGCCTACTTGCTTATTATGTAATATTACCTATTATATAATTATGTAAGTCAGGAAAGTGTCATGAGAACAGGAAAATGTTTCTATCTTCTTAAATGAAAAATTCACAGTAACTAAAACAGCACCGAGCACACAAAAACACTAGGGTATAAAGGTATAAATAAATACATGAATAAATAAATGAATGAATTATCAGTAACTGTATATGACTAGATAAGAACTAGATAAGACTGTGTGTGGTGAAGTACAGGGAGGATGGATAAACAGAGTTCATTCTTTTCCATATTAAAGTTTAAACTTGATCTTCCAGCCATTGAAAGTTTTCCAGCAATGAGAGTGGCATAATCAGATGTGTTTTTCAGAAAAAAATATTTTTGTTGTGATGTAGATTATTAATTATAAAGGACAGAGGCAAGAAGGCTAGTAAGGGGGCTTCAGAATGATTCAGACAAAAGTTGATCACCAATGAACCAAACTATGAAGTCATGGATCTACAGAGGGCTTGATGAATTCTACAGATACTAGGGAGAGACAACTAACCTTATAGTTTACCTGAATGTCATGGCTAAGAGAGGAAGTCAGGAACAAAACTCAAGTTTGTTTCTGTATAGGCAGCTGGTTATATGGCATTGCCAAAGAGTGGGATAGAAGAATACTAGAAGTGTTCATGAGTGGTTGACTGGATAAAGAAAATGTGGTACATACATACCATAGAATACTATGCAGCCACACACAGGAAAAGAAAGAAAGAAAGAGAGAGAGAGAGAAAGAAAGAAAGAGAGAAAAGAAAGGGAAAGGAAAATGAGTTACCAACATTAGTAGCTCATGGCTAATCTTTTATTTGATGAGTTAAAAGAAAACTCATTTGTTCACTTTTATTGTTTGATTCATCTGCTCATTAATTCCACCTGCATTTGTTGCATATCTTCTATTTATGCCAGAGCCCAGGGACACAAAGATGAATTTGTCATGTTTTTTACTCTCAAATCCTTGTAGTCTTTGACCATAGAAAATCAGATTCAAGGCTAGTACACCCTGCATGTGACAGAAATATTGAAGAGGGCCGGGCACACTGGCTTACGCCTGTAATCCCTGCACTTTCGGAGGCCGAGGCGAGTGGATTACCTGAGGTCAGGAGTTCGAGACCAACCTGGCCAACGTGGTGAAACCTCATTTTTACTGCAAGTAAAATTAACTGGGCAAGGTGGTGCATGCCTGTAATCCAAGCTACTCAGGAGGCTGAGGCAGGAGAATCCAAGCTACTCAGGAGGCTCAGGAGGCTGAGGCAGGAGGCTGAGGCTTGAACCTGGGTGGTGGAGGTTGCAGTGAGCCAGGATTGCGCTGCACCATTGCACTGCAGCCTGGGCAACAAGAGTGAAACTCTGTCTCAAAAAAAAAAAAATAGAACAAAAAAAAAAAAAAAAAGAAAGAAAGAAAAAGAAAAGAAAAAAAAGAGGAAAAGAAAAGAAAAGAGAAAAGAAGAAATATTGAAGAGGACGGCCAACAAGGCCTGGGTTGATGGGGAGGTCGTGGTCCTTGGAAGGTTTCCTGATAGAGATGACACAGACAGTGTGCAGCAGTATGTCGCGTTCTATGGCTGGGAGGTGGGGAGGAAGAGCCTTGTGCATGATGGTAGAGCTCCATGTTGGAGTCAGGGGAAGGAAATGTTCAGGGTTGGAGTCTAATGGCCCATGAATCTGAGACAGACAGGAAGCTAAGGAGTAGATAGGAGTCAGATCGTGAAGGGGCTTTAGTTACCACTTATGATGCAGCAGAAGCAGTACCATTATTATGATGAGGTATTTTATTATAACTTGATACACTGTAACACTGAGCCTTAATATACTCCTCTGGAACATACAATGATTGGTCTGCAGTGGGTTTATACTTTATGTTTCTGGGATTATTTTTGCACATGGGAGTGCAATAAATAAAAATGGGGCTGGCATGATGGAGGCAAATATGGGAAATCCAGACCATCCCTCTCCGCCATAACCACTTCAGAATTTCCTCACGTTCCCAAGCACAGTAATCCAAGAAGCACACTTTTCAAACTCTCAAACTAGATGATCTAAAATCTCATTTATTTTAAGGTTTAATATACTAAATTCTGTTTTCTTATTTTCTTTTTTATTAAATATATGATAATATTGTCATACATCAGTAATGAGAGGAAACTACAAATTGTCTAAGTTTCTGGGTAAAGAAAATGGATAAAATGGTAGCACCAAACACTAGAAGAACTATTTTTGTTAGCTTTTGCTGTGTAGCAAACCAGGCTAAAATTTAGATGCTAAAACAAAAATTGTTTCTTTCAATTCTATTGGTTGTGTAGATAATTCATCTGTAGATTTCAGTGGGGGTCACTCTATTGGCTGAATTCAGCTAGCAGTCAGTGAGGATGGAAGACCAAAGAGGCCTCACTCGTGTGTCTGGTACTTGGTGTCGACTGTCACTGTGGCCTCGGTTCTTCCCCTCCTTGCCTCTCCTCCTCCATAGGCTAGTCTGGCTTCTTCACATGACAGTCTCATGCCACATGCCACCTTCCAACAAGGTCTCTTAAAGCCTAGCCAGACTTTAAGACATCAAATAATGTCTCTTACACATCTCTTACACGTGGTCAAAGAAAACACAAGGCCAGCATAGATTCAAGGATTACCTCTCTTTATGGAAGGAGTGGCAAAGTCACGTCTGAAAGGGGCATGTATACAGGAATAAGTCATATTTTACAAACCCCCATATTTGCAGCCTATAGATCAACAGTTTCCAGAAAGTGGCCACTTCTACTTTCCTATCTCAAGGTAGCACTGGAATGCTCGTACTTGGAAAATTTCAGTAGCTTATTATGATATAGCTGTCCTCTTTGATTTGTATATTGGAACATAGTACACAACTGCATGTACTTGCAGAAATATGCTTATTGAAACAACTCAAGGGAATCTTCTGAATTGAGGAAAAACATTTACATTGGAACAAATTACATTTTACTGAAAACCTAATTGTTACACTGAGAGCTGTACACTGTTGTAATTGCATACTCTTAATTACACACACTGCATTATTTAAAAAAGAATGGCATTGTTTATTTGTGATATTTCTGCTTATTTACACTTGCATATTTGAGCAAGGAGCAAGGAGTTATTTCTGCCATGCGGCAGAGATTGTTATCTGTTCACAAACATAAAATTAATTCGGTAGAGGGAAGCAGCTCTCAAACAGGAAGAGAGAAATTTCTCCTGAGGCAAGACATTCTACAATGGTTTCTAAATTTCTGTATAATTAACAAAGCACTTACCATCTGCAATGATTGACCTGTCAGAGCTGCTCCTCTGAGATAATTTTGGTGACATTAAAAAAATTGAATATCCAAAAGCCACATTTGACATAAATGAATTAGCCCATTCTTGTAAATAGAAGTAATACTCAAGACAGAATGTTTTATGAGATGGTGCATAACGTAGGTAACCTTAACCATATTAACTCCCCTCAGGCACTTGTGTGAGTCTCTCTGTGCCCGCTCTAATGGTAACCTTGTTCTTTCTGTCTCATGATTTTGATTTTGTAAATGCCACTTGAACCTCAAAGCCAGTGGCCCAGTCAAACCTCTTACTTAAGTATATGGTTAAGTGTATAATTCCTTCTGCATTATAATCACATTTCCTGGTTGATGTGTCAGGATAAAAAAAAAAGAGGGGGCTCAGAAATTCTTTTAAAAGCACAAATGGAAAAGTTTCCTTCTCTTCCCTACATTTCACACTCTTTGCTAACAATTACTGTTCATAATTTATAAATGTGCATATCACAAAAGAAGGTGTTTTACCTACTCCTACCAAAGAATCAGAGTGGTGTATAATAGGTACTTTGAGTAACCTGATTATTTTCTCAATATCATGAATATTAATAGCATAACTGACGGTTGATGTGGGTTTTAAAAAGGAAAAAAAAAAAAACCCAACAAAGAACATTCCTGATTAGTAGTAGTAGTTCCTTCAGCCACTACCAGTCTGTTTTAAAGACATATTTAGGTATGGAGTTGTCCTTTTTGTCTCAGGAGCAAACAGTCTTTTTTCTTTTCTTTTTCTTGTTGTTGTTGCTAAGACATAATATGTTAATGCATTCAAGTTTTAAGAAACTAAAAGCTCAGAAGTGACCAGGATCGCTAGCACAGGGATGTTTAAATTTTAGTGACCTATAGCGGATAGTCACTTACTCCATAGTTCACTGAAATGGTTCCTTTACCTTAATACATGAAAGAAAGAGGAGTCTAACATTTCATCCCTTTTCAGAGGAGATTCCCTCTACAGACCAGTAATAAAGTATCCCTACAAGTCCAGTCAGTGCTCCTAGCAGAGAAACTTCTAAGTCTGTAAGCTTGTGACTGATCTTTCCTATTTGATGTATTTGAACTTCATTACTGTAGTAACAAGAGCTTAAAAACATAAGAGTTAGGCTTACATATGTCTAAAGTGTCTTACAGTAACTTCCTAGGTGTATACCAAGGATTAAAGTAGAGTGTCAATATATCTTATGATAAATGAAAAGATCTTTTTTAATCAGATGGCCTCACCATTATGTATTACTATCATTAATAGGTCTTACTTGCTTTCCCTGGTTTAGATTCCATTTTCTAAAACTAGGAAGCTAGGAGTGATATTTTCCTTAAATAAAGAGTCATGAAAGCCTTTCTCTATGACAAAGGTTAAAATATCATCAAATAAGATTTGCATTGTTTGCTTCTTTTCAGAATACAAATTTTCTGGGATTTTGTATGATGTGATATCTGCTTCTGTGAGGTAATGCTATTAACCAACAAAAACTGTTTAAGAATGCAAAATAAAACATTCTATCATTTCAGGTTGCTAAAGTCAAATGCACTTTGTTATTTCAGCACAGCTTCAACCAATACAGACTGATGTGTTCTTTAGCAAGGGTTGATTCGCTAGAATGCTCATCTTAACAAAACAGTTAAAGATATGATGTATGTTTACATAGATCAATTTTATTTTTTATCATACTTCTGTATATTGATCAGATTGGTATTACTACATTTTATAATTCACTGCAGAGGGGAAGTACCTACCTACTTTATTCTTTTCAAAGGAGAAATAATTGAGCAAAGATATTAGTTTACTTGAATTCTATTTTGCTTTTCTCCTTCTTTAATAGCCAAGTATGAAATGTTATTTTCTTCTTGTGCATTTCAGTTAAAAATAAAAGAGGGTGGTAGTTTATATTTATGTTTTACTAGAAAATTGCAGTCTTTTCTCATTTGCCTCTTTGCTTTTCTGTCTCTAGGGAGGGTGAGCGTCACATCCTTTTACTTTTTAGGACCTCCTACACTCCAAAATTCTTACTTTATTTCTATGGTCTCACTCCCTTTTTCGCCTTTGCCCCAAGGCTTGTTTGCACATAAATAAACTTCATTTGATATGGAAAAAATGTTATTTTTTATCAAGTTTATTTGATAAAAAGAAAAAGTCATAGCTTTAAGCAGAGAGCCAATGTAACATTTTGTAACTATTAAAACTGAAATTTTTTTTCCTCTGTGCTGTTCTTATAGTTAATTCAGGAAAACATTCTGTGTATAACTTGGATCACACTCAATTTAGGAAATTCAGGACACAAAAGAAAGAAATATTGGAAACCAAGAGAATTGTTTTCTTTTTTCCAATTTTGGTTATCATGAAAAGTATATTTATGCTTACTAAGTATAGACACATAGAAAGTAGTGAGTAAATTTTCAAAAATAACTATTACCCAGCTTAGCATGGTGAGAAACCAAATGTATAATCTGGCATATTTTATTCTGGTCTTTCTTCTCCATATATCTGTGTGATTTCTTTGTTTAAACAAGCATAATTTGGTAATACACAATACAGTAAAGAAGAAATCTTAGTTATATTGAGTAATTTACATCAGTGGATCTGGCCTAGGGAAAGGGAGTGTAGAAAATTAAGATCTGAAGTAGAATTTAAGAAAATCCAAGCAGATTTCATATTCCCTGATCTCCTTGTGAAAATCCACTTAAGATAAGAAAGCAACCTCTGTAGCTACTTTTATCCCTCACGCACATTTATATGCTTTGTCAAAGACTGAAAGAGAAAAGGAAAAAAAACAAAGATTTAGCTGATCCCCACTCTGAGCCCTCAGATGGATCCTGGAAAGGTTTGGATGCCATGTCCACACTTTGCACACTCCCTTTCCGCTCCGTTGGCTTGTTTCAGGTTCACATTTCTGCCAGTGAAGGAGTATCTCAGAGAGGTGAGAAGCCTCTCAAAATAAAACTAAAGATGCTTGGTAGAGGTTATATGAAAATGGCTTTATAAATCCAAATTAAATGCCCAAGAAGAGAATCAAATATGTGACCTGCTTTTGAAGGGCATCAAGGAATGAGAATATGGCGATTATTCTAGAGTATTTAAAAGAATTCTTCAGAATATCTATGTGTAAAGCGAAAGGGGAGAAAAAGAACAAATAAAAATATGGCTTTCGTGACCTAATGGTTCATTGCCTATTAGGACGGAGCCCACTGACTTACCTTACAAGGGAACTGCCAATTCTGCTCTTAATGTTATTAATTTAAATTAAGTGCTAACTGTAATAGACATGATTAAAAATATATAGAATTAGACATTGTCTCTGCTCATTAATTCTGCTTCCTGGTGGCTAGTTCTCTGCCCATCTTTCATGTTCACAGCTTGCCAGGTGAACAAGGACAGAGTTAAAAATGTTTCATGAGGTTGATCATTGTCATTATTCCCAATTAATACTTTGAGTGCATATGGGGTGCATGGTGCCATGCCGGTTCCCTTAAGAAGCTCGATAGAAATAATTAAAGGCCTTGAAGGAACATCAGATATAAAGGGCAAGTAATACCTCAAGGAAGGAAATACATCATAAATAAATGCTTTTAGGGTTTTTTTTTTTTTTGTTCGTATTGGTCTGTTTTATAATGTTATTCAAGTTAAAACTGTGAAGTAACAAAGAGGGAGGAAAATGGTATATGAGCCAAGAAGAGAAGAAATTAAAAGAATAGAGCAGAAAAATATGAGTTAGAAATCACTATTCACACAAGAAAAATAGAGATAAGAAAGTATTAATTAAGAATGTCTGTGCCATAAGTTGTGAAAATCCAACTAAAATTGGCTTAAGGAAAAACAAAGAGGAATTTACTGGCACACAAAAAAAGTCAAGTGGCAGCCTCATGGACAGCTTGATCCAAGACTTTAAACAATGCCACTGGAGTTGAATTTTAAAGTCTTTCATTGTTTAAATTTGTGTTCTGTCTTTATTCCATGGCAACAAAGTTGCCAGCACATCTCCAGCTTCCTATCATCTCAGGGTAGACAGCATGAACAAAGCATTATGCTAAGCAAGAGAAAGCAGACTCATAGGCTGGCTTTCCTTCTTCTAGCCCTACAACAATTATAGTAGCTCTTCTTGGATAACACGCCTATCCCTGAATCAACCATGGTGGCTTCTGTAGTGCAGTAATTCTTTAAATGACCAGCTCTTAGATACATGGGTGGGATTTGCATCACTCAAATCTATCAACTTGGAGGGAAGGAGAAGTGAATCTCCAGAAGGAAAATGGAATGCCTTCATAAAAATAAGTGGAAATAAATGCTAATAAGAAACAAACAAACAAATAACAGAGAAATCCTCCACTATAAAAAGTATACAAATGAAAGAAAAGACAGGGCAGAATAGACCTGTTTGCCTTAAATTTTCTCTTGGATTTTATAACGGATGGAATAAAATTAGGACAAGTGAAAACCACTGACTTTGCTATTACCATACTCCCAGACACTGTTGAATGACTTGTAAATTTTATTCACTCAACTCCTAATTCCTAATTGAATGGGAATGCCAAATGCTTAAAACCTCAGTTTCGTTATGTTATGACTCTTAAATATTTGTCTGGCACTATAGGGCAGGGGATAGTGTTTCTGCATTTGTGTTAGAGGGCTGAATGCAATCAGCCCTCGCTGGCACAGAATCCGCAAGATGAGTAAGAAGCTTACTCACTGAGACCAGAGAAAAGAGAAAAGGGTTACAACATACTTCTCAAGAAGGATCAGGAAACAAGTATCCTCAGGATGTAAAGAAAAAAATAAGAGATCTGCTTGCTGCAATCTAAATGGGGAAAGAAACTAATTTATGTTGAAAGTCTAACATATGCTGAGCACTTTATCTTCCTCACCTCATTAAATCCTCATAGTGATCCTAAGAGATAAGAGATTAAATTCCAGATCTACAATACTTTAAAAAAAAAAAAAAAAAAGAAAGAAAGAAAAAAATTGGCACCGATGAAATACATTCTAAAGGTCCGAGTACTGATAATGTCCAGGACTGGGATTTGAACCCTTGTCCATGTCATTGTAAGATGCAATTTACAAACTGCCAAGCTCGCTCCCTCTGTAGAGCAGTTTCACTGGGCACATGACATTGAAAGCTTCTCACACTTCCTACTCTCTGTCCTTGCATCCACCCTCTACACCAAACTGGGAGGTGGGAGGTGGGGGATGAGGCAGTTTTGGGGGCAAGGGAATTCTGGGTAGTAAGTCGAGAATAAAGAAATTTAAAAGTGACTTTTATGAAGTTTTGCCTCATGGCTGAATCTCCCTTTAGTACTTCAATAAAATACCAATTTCTTCTTAAAGCATTGTGGAATGGGATCTGGTTCATGGTTGTTTTCAAATATTGCTTCTATTGAAATTGAGAAAATGGGCTAACCTCAGGAAGATAATCACATGTGGGTGAGGCTTCAAATAGGGAGTAGGACTTTGAAAAGTTATCTGAACATTTTTTAGAATAATTTCTAAAAGATGCAATTATGAATAATTATAATAATTCCATCCCTGCTTTCTAAATATCAGGGATAAATGAAAAAGAGAAAACTCTGTATAACAGCACAACATTTAACATTTAAAACAATAGAAAGCATGCACGTTATCCTTCATGGAAGAGAAACTGTTGGCCCTATTTCCACATGCTTTTCTCATATTGAAATATTGTGTTCAAATAAGATGGCAGGTACACAACCAATTATATTCTTACTCTTATAAAGAAGAATTTTCCCTCATATCCTATATTTCTCTACGAGAATATTTTGTTTGATTAATCTTTTTTATTTTTTCTTCTTTTGAGACAGAGTTTTGCTCTTGTTGTCCAGGCTGAAGTACAATGACCTGATCTCGGCTCACTGCAACCTCCTCCTCCCAGGTTCAAGCGATTCTCCTGCCTCAGCCTTCTGAGTAGCTGGGATTACAGGTGCCTGCCACCACACCCAGCTAATTTTTGTATTTTTAGTAGAGACGAGGTTTCATCATGTTGGCCAGGCTAGTCTTGAACCCCTGATCTCAGGTGATCCGCCCACCTCGGCCTCTCAAAGTGCTGGGATTATAGGCATGAGCCACTGTGCCCGGCCTGTTTGATTAATCTTATACATATGACATATTCTTAAGAAAATCTAAAGACAAGGATGAAACACTAAAGGTATTTATTATGGCTCAGGGTAGTCTCAATGCTATAGTATTGAGGACGTAGAAGGTATTTAAAAGATGGCAAATATTACTTATCATTACAAGGAATATTTCCTCTGATACAGTCAAAAAAAAGTCAGCTAAGAAATCTTTCAACAGTCTGAGTATCATTTAAAAGTAAAAATTAGGAAAGAAATGCAAGGTTTTTTTCAAAATACCTACTTGTTTTCTGACGAGACTTTTCCCCCCTATATGACAATCTGTGAATGGTTTATCCTAATTCATTATAATTTTATTGGTTTTCTTCCTCATTTCTTTGTGCATTTTACATAATAAAACCGTAAAACTAGTTAAATATTTACTTAAGATTCATGATAGATATAAAATGAAATAAGGAATATTGTAGAAAGTGAGACTAATGCTTCATTCAACATAAGACTCTGTCACAAGTAATTCCACACAAAAAAGAATCTGTTTTCTTCTTCTATCCAGGTGAATGATGTACCATGAACACGTCCAACATTATACGAATAATATCGCTCAAAGAGCGTTAAATTTCTTACATGCAACCTGTTCATTTTTAAAGGCTTTGGTAAAGGTAGAATTTTACTTGTTAGCTCTGCTATTAGAAAACACAATTAAATAGTATATAATGCTTCTTTTTTCTTTGCTTTTGTTTTAGAGCATGATGTAGCGAGTGCAATGCTAGTTGAAACTAAAACAAAAATCTTTCTCATCTTACTATACTAACCTTACTAGCATCATGTTACTGAGCACATTGTGTAACACCTTCAGGCCTCACTAACCTCATCCGTAGAATGGGAGTCCAGAATGGCAAATCATTTTTAATTTTTTTTTTTTTTTTTTATACTTTAAGTTCTGGGATACATGTGCAGAACGTGCGGTTTCTTACATAGGTATACACATGCCACGGTGGTTTGTTGCACCCATCAACCTGTCATCTACATCAGGTATTTCTCCTCATGCTATCCCTCCCCTATCCCCCCACCCCCCAACAGGCCCTAGTGTCTGATGTTCCCCTCCCTGTGTCCACGTGTTCCCTTTGTTCAACTCCCACTTGAGTGAGAACATACAGTATTTGGTTTTCTGTTCTTGGGTTAGTTTGCTGAGAATGATGGTTTCCAGCTTCACCCATGTCCCTACAAAGGACATGAACTCATCCTTTATTATGGCTGCACAGTATTTCATGGTGTATATGTGCCACATTTTCTTTAACCAGTCTATCGTTAATGGCATTTGGGTTGGTTCCAAGTCTTTGCTATTGTGAACAATGCTGCAATAAACATATGTGTGCATGTGTCTTTAGAGTAGAATGATTTATAATCCTTTGGGTATATACCCAGTAATGGGATTGCTGGGTCAAATGGTATTTCTGGTTCTAGATCCTTGAGGAATCGCCACACTGTCTTCCATAATGGTTGAACCAATTTACCTTCCCACCAACAGTGTAAAAGCATTCTTATTTCTCCACATCCTCTCCAGCATCTGTTGTTTCCTGACTTTTTAATGATCACCCAGAATGGCAAATCTTTTAAAGGTAGGAGTAGAGAGCCAAATAAATTCACTAGCTCTAAGATCTATTGAAGAAATTATAGGCTAAGAGCCTTTGGCAATCTTAATTTTTTATATCACATTTGTCAATGGTGGTATATTGACTGAAAACATTTATCGATTTAATGATTTTTGGACACATCAGAAATACTTGCACTTGAAAAAAATAGAAACACAAGTAGCAGCAGATTACTAACCTAAGAAATCTGTCATTATCAAAAATGCATGTATTGTAACTTTCTTAGAGAACGGACATTGAGACATAAAATGTGTCATCCTAATATTCAACAGCAACCCATATTTCTCTTCATCATTACTGGTCTTTAATTGTAAGTCCCAGGAGATAAAAAACCAATTGTCCTTATATAATGCAGCAATTGCAAGGATAGGTAGCTACTACGTGTTCTGTTGATGACTGGTTCTACTAGCTAGATATAAAGCGCGCTTACTTTTGTCTTCTTAATTCAAAAAATGTTAACTCAATATTTTTTCTTAGTTATTCCACAAGCTATTTTATTTAAATACTTGAAATAATTTTAAATAGTATTTCCTGATATTTGTGGATTTCAAACTTAAATATGCCATTAAAGGAATATTGCTGTGGATATAAAAACTGCTCAATATATTAAAATTTAACTTGCTGCTCAAACTATATTGCATATGTAGTACAACTTTATATGAGCATCTACTTCCTTCAGAACATCTTGATTTTCATTTGCTTGGTAAAATAAAACTAATGTCAAAAGAGCATGACAGTATTCAAAGAAAATACATTTTCAAACCAAATTTCCATCTTTTCTTTCTCATTTGTAATTTGTTTTCATTGAATTTTTTAATAAACATGTTGTACGAGTAGTTGCTCTTTTGACAACAGAAAATAACAATATTAACTTAATTTCACTTGGTAATATAAGTAAGGCTCTTTGAAAACCTTTAAATAGGAACCATTTGATACTAGATTTTCTCACTTTGTTTTTGTAAGAGAAAATATCTATGTGCAAAGAATCATCATTAATCTTTGCTCCAAACCAGTGATCAGAAAATCTGTTAGGTTAAAAATTAATTGATGCATTTGTAAATTTAATTAATAACAAAAAACGTTCCTGATGGTCTATTTTTCCTTAAACGTTTTAACATCAATGGATAATATTATTTGCCCATTTTCAGAGAACATGATGCAGATTCAGTGCTGGACATTTTGCCAGGAGAATGATCAGAACTCTCCTCTCAAAGGTTAGAACTGGAAAGAACATTTACTGCTCTTATTTTGAAAACTGTTGTAGATTTCAGTCCACTCTCCATATTGTCATCAACAACAATCTGACTGCCCCAGAATAGTTGTTTAAGAGAAAGAGATAGCGGACAATGGTAAAAGGGTAGAAAATTGGCAGGTACCCACCTTTAATGGTAGACAAAAGATTTAAAAACTAGCAAATAAGATGGGGAAGAGGATCAAAAGCAGCTGAGAATTCAAGAAAAATGATATTAAATAAACTAGCATACCATTACTGTAAGTGGGAGAAAACTGAGGAACAAAATTCTGTTAAATATATGTGTTACTGATTCTTTGTTAAATGTTGGCAGGTGTAACATCATGATTTTCCTGCAAAGTATAAATTATCCTCATTTTGGTAATGGACTTCCAATATTTCTTTTGAGGAAACAACCTCTCTGCCATTTTAATCCTTATAGCTCAGGTTGGGCTGGCTCCACACACTCTGGCTTGATGTAAAAATGTCCCTGAGCAACAAATGTGAATCCTAGATCTCACCATGCAATAAGGGAAAAAACAGGGTGTTACAGTTGTCAATATACAGTAGGTGCCCAATAGATGTCAGCTGGCATTTTATTACCAGTATTACACCATTGTTTCTATTCACACAAATCATGATTTACTGGTGTTATTGACACTTTAAAAAAAAAAAAAGATTTGTGAATTGAAGCTTTAAGAATTTGTTTTTATTTATAAGGATGAAGACAGAGGAACAGAAATAATATTATTGCATGAGAAATGTTAATGCTTTACATATGTTAAATCATTTAATAGATAAGTATGTCTTTAGCATAACATGATGAATTCGGTTCTGTTTTTCTGCATTCATTCATTTGTTTATTATCAAATGAATGGAAAACAAACTTTTTTTTCTTTCAGAAGTAATTTTTATTAGTCTAGAATTTAATCGTGTAAAATGGTGAGTTTCATGACTTTGAGAAAGGATTACATTTAATTTTTGTAATGTAGCCTTTACATAAATCATGTTCCTTACCATTTTGTACTTGACAAATTGTTAAATTCTAGTGGAATTTATGAAATAAAAATAAATATTATCCATTGAAATCTATTTCATTGATTTCAATGGCAACATGCTTTTATTCTAAGTAGATTTGCTACCAATTAACAGATTTTCTCTTTTTAGAGTAATCGTGGACAAAGGTGTGAAAACACATCTACTTAACAAGTACTGCTAGATGGATAATCACCAAATAGAAATGGTCCAAAATATTCAGAGGAGTATTTAACACTACATGTATTGTGAAAATATGAAAGTTTTCTATCATCAATGTACAGAAAGGATTCAAATGACTAAACCTGGGCTCAGCTTTAAGCTCTTTTCTTGAAACTAACATATACTTGAAAGAGAAGAAACTCTAATTAAAATGAAATAAAAATGTTAGTTATTTTGAAATAAGAAAATCATACAAAAGCTATTTTGATTCACAAAGATAAACATAAGCTTTGTGCAGCAGACATTGCATTGTTAGCATTACTGCCAAGTTACATTTTGAACTCTTGCAACTTTTAGCGGTTTGTCTCCAAACTGATACTGAAGGTAAAAGTTATTGGTGCTCTAGTATTAACAAGGAACAAACAACAAAATTTACTGCAACTTAAAGATGGTCTTATTTTTATAAATATATAAATTACAGAGCTTTTCTTACTTCCTTTAAAATATGTCTCAGCTTGAATTTTCCCAGAATACACTCCCTGATGGATTGCCCCAGTCTTAAAAACTTAATGCACCCTATACTATTAGGACTAAAACAACATTTCCCAAACTGGATTCCATCAAACACAAACACTAGATGATGCAAACAGGTCCATGGCTCAAAATAAGGCTCCCGGACAAATAATCACGTTGAAGACCGGGTATATTATGCATTCCTCTGGCATGCATAATAAACATTTGGCATGTATAATGAGTATTAGTATCATATTGAGGTTCAGAATTCCTGGACCACTGTTAAAATTTGTTTCACCCCTCTTTCCCAAACTTATTTGTACATGACACACCTTTTTCCCCATAGCTTCCCTATTAATATCCCCAGGTAAAATCTTCCAAGGAACAACAATGGAGGAAATGCTGTCATAATTATGATTCAAGTATATTTAGACAAGAATAAACTCTGTTAGAGAAACATTGTGACAGGTGAGGGTTTCGTAGTTTGCATCGCATTAGGAACCAGAATGTTGGCAGTAATTACCAGGTGGGGTTTTCTGAGTCTAATACTATGTTAAAGAATATTTCAACTTGGGAATTTAAGATTGAGAATGACTAAATTTATAGTAAGGAATATGTGTGTATGTGTGTATATAGCATATGATATACAATATAAAACATGATTATGATATAGAAAATAAGGCCGGGCGCGGTGGCTCAAGCCTGTAATCCCAGCACTTTGGGAGGCCGAGACGGGCGGATCANGCCACGGTGGTTTGTTGCACCCATCAACCTGTCATCTACATCAGGTATTTCTCCTCATGCTATCCCTCCCCTATCCCCCCACCCCCCAACAGGCCCTAGTGTCTGATGTTCCCCTACATATGTTCACGTGTTCTCTTTGGTTAGCTCCCACTTGAGTGAGAACATACAGTATTTGGTTTTCTGTTCTTGGGTTAGTTTGCTGAGAATGATGGTTTCCAGCTTCACCCATGTCCCTACAAAGGACATGAACTCATCCTTTATTATGGCTGCACAGTATTTCATGGTGTATATGTGCCACATTTTCTTTAACCAGTCTATCGTTAATGGCATTTGGGTTGGTTCCAAGTCTTTGCTATTGTGAACAATGCTGCAATAAACATATGTGTGCATGTGTCTTTAGAGTAGAATGATTTATAATCCTTTGGGTATATACCCAGTAATGGGATTGCTGGGTCAAATGGTATTTCTGGTTCTAGATCCTTGAGGAATCGCCACACTGTCTTCCATAATGGTTGAACCAATTTACCTTCCCACCAACAGTGTAAAAGCATTCTTATTTCTCCACATCCTCTCCAGCATCTGTTGTTTCCTGACTTTTAATGATCACCCAGAATGGCAAATCTTTTAAAGGTAGGAGTAGAGAGCCAAATAAATTCACTAGCTCTAAGATCTATTGAAGAAATTATAGGCTAAGAGCCTTTGGCAATCTTAATTTTTTATATCACATTTGTCAATGGTGGTATATTGACTGAAAACATTTATCGATTTAATGATTTTGGACACATCAGAAATACTTGCACTTGAAAAAAATAGAAACACAAGTAGCAGCAGATTACTAACCTAAGAAATCTGTCATTATCAAAATGCATGTATTGTAACTTTCTTAGAGAACGGACATTGAGACATAAAATGTGTCATCCTAATATTCAACAGCAACCCATATTTCTCTTCATCATTACTGGTCTTTAATTGTAAGTCCCAGGAGATAAAAAACCAATTGTCCTTATATAATGCAGCAATTGCAAGGATAGGTAGCTACTACGTGTTCTGTTGATGACTGGTTCTACTAGCTAGATATAAAGCGCGCTTACTTTTGTCTTCTTAATTCAAAAAATGTTAACTCAATATTTTTTCTTAGTTATTCCACAAGCTATTTTATTTAAATACTTGAAATAATTTTAAATAGTATTTCCTGATATTTGTGGATTTCAAACTTAAATATGCCATTAAAGGAATATTGCTGTGGATATAAAACTGCTCAATATATTAAAATTTAACTTGCTGCTCAAACTATATTGCATATGTAGTACAACTTTATATGAGCATCTACTTCCTTCAGAACATCTTGATTTTCATTTGCTTGGTAAAATAAAACTAATGTCAAAAGAGCATGACAGTATTCAAAGAAAATACATTTTCAAACCAAATTTCCATCTTTTCTTTCTCATTTGTAATTTGTTTTCATTGAATTTTTTAATAAACATGTTGTACGAGTAGTTGCTCTTTTGACAACAGAAAATAACAATATTAACTTAATTTCACTTGGTAATATAAGTAAGGCTCTTTGAAAACCTTTAAATAGGAACCATTTGATACTAGATTTTCTCACTTTGTTTTTGTAAGAGAAAATATCTATGTGCAAAGAATCATCATTAATCTTTGCTCCAAACCAGTGATCAGAAAATCTGTTAGGTTAAAATTAATTGATGCATTTGTAAATTTAATTAATAACAAAAAACGTTCCTGATGGTCTATTTTCCTTAAACGTTTTAACATCAATGGATAATATTATTTGCCCATTTTCAGAGAACATGATGCAGATTCAGTGCTGGACATTTTGCCAGGAGAATGATCAGAACTCTCCTCTCAAAGGTTAGAACTGGAAAGAACATTTACTGCTCTTATTTTGAAAACTGTTGTAGATTTCAGTCCACTCTCCATATTGTCATCAACAACAATCTGACTGCCCCAGAATAGTTGTTTAAGAGAAAGAGATAGCGGACAATGGTAAAAGGGTAGAAAATTGGCAGGTACCCACCTTTAATGGTAGACAAAAGATTTAAAACTAGCAAATAAGATGGGGAAGAGGATCAAAAGCAGCTGAGAATTCAAGAAAATGATATTAAATAAACTAGCATACCATTACTGTAAGTGGGAGAAAACTGAGGAACAAAATTCTGTTAAATATATGTGTTACTGATTCTTTGTTAAATGTTGGCAGGTGTAACATCATGATTTTCCTGCAAAGTATAAATTATCCTCATTTTGGTAATGGACTTCCAATATTTCTTTTGAGGAAACAACCTCTCTGCCATTTTAATCCTTATAGCTCAGGTTGGGCTGGCTCCACACACTCTGGCTTGATGTAAAATGTCCCTGAGCAACAAATGTGAATCCTAGATCTCACCATGCAATAAGGGAAAAAACAGGGTGTTACAGTTGTCAATATACAGTAGGTGCCCAATAGATGTCAGCTGGCATTTTATTACCAGTATTACACCATTGTTTCTATTCACACAAATCATGATTTACTGGTGTTATTGACACTTTAAAAAAAAAAAAGATTTGTGAATTGAAGCTTTTAGAATTTGTTTTTATTTATAAGGATGAAGACAGAGGAACAGAAATAATATTATTGCATGAGAAATGTTAATGCTTTACATATGTTAAATCATTTAATAGATAAGTATGTCTTTAGCATAACATGATGAATTCGGTTCTGTTTTTCTGCATTCATTCATTTGTTTATTATCAAATGAATGGAAAACAAACTTTTTTTTCTTTCAGAAGTAATTTTATTAGTCTAGAATTTAATCGTGTAAAATGGTGAGTTTCATGACTTTGAGAAAGGATTACATTTAATTTTGTAATGTAGCCTTTACATAAATCATGTTCCTTACCATTTTGTACTTGACAAATTGTTAAATTCTAGTGGAATTTATGAAATAAAATAAATATTATCCATTGAAATCTATTTCATTGATTTCAATGGCAACATGCTTTTATTCTAAGTAGATTTGCTACCAATTAACAGATTTTCTCTTTTAGAGTAATCGTGGACAAAGGTGTGAAAACACATCTACTTAACAAGTACTGCTAGATGGATAATCACCAAATAGAAATGGTCCAAAATATTCAGAGGAGTATTTAACACTACATGTATTGTGAAAATATGAAAGTTTTCTATCATCAATGTACAGAAAGGATTCAAATGACTAAACCTGGGCTCAGCTTTAAGCTCTTTTCTTGAAACTAACATATACTTGAAAGAGAAGAAACTCTAATTAAAATGAAATAAAATGTTAGTTATTTTGAAATAAGAAAATCATACAAAAGCTATTTTGATTCACAAAGATAAACATAAGCTTTGTGCAGCAGACATTGCATTGTTAGCATTACTGCCAAGTTACATTTTGAACTCTTGCAACTTTTAGCGGTTTGTCTCCAAACTGATACTGAAGGTAAAAGTTATTGGTGCTCTAGTATTAACAAGGAACAAACAACAAAATTTACTGCAACTTAAAGATGGTCTTATTTTATAAATATATAAATTACAGAGCTTTTCTTACTTCCTTTAAAATATGTCTCAGCTTGAATTTTCCCAGAATACACTCCCTGATGGATTGCCCCAGTCTTAAAACTTAATGCACCCTATACTATTAGGACTAAAACAACATTTCCCAAACTGGATTCCATCAAACACAAACACTAGATGATGCAAACAGGTCCATGGCTCAAAATAAGGCTCCCGGACAAATAATCACGTTGAAGACCGGGTATATTATGCATTCCTCTGGCATGCATAATAAACATTTGGCATGTATAATGAGTATTAGTATCATATTGAGGTTCAGAATTCCTGGACCACTGTTAAAATTTGTTTCACCCCTCTTTCCCAAACTTATTTGTACATGACACACCTTTTCCCCATAGCTTCCCTATTAATATCCCCAGGTAAAATCTTCCAAGGAACAACAATGGAGGAAATGCTGTCATAATTATGATTCAAGTATATTTAGACAAGAATAAACTCTGTTAGAGAAACATTGTGACAGGTGAGGGTTTCGTAGTTTGCATCGCATTAGGAACCAGAATGTTGGCAGTAATTACCAGGTGGGGTTTTCTGAGTCTAATACTATGTTAAAGAATATTTCAACTTGGGAATTTAAGATTGAGAATGACTAAATTTATAGTAAGGAATATGTGTGTATGTGTGTATATAGCATATGATATACAATATAAAACATGATTATGATATAGAAAATAAGGCCGGGCGCGGTGGCTCAAGCCTGTAATCCCAGCACTTTGGGAGGCCGAGACGGGCGGATCACGAGGTCAGGAGATCGAGACCATCCTGGCTAACACGGTGAAACCCCGTCTCTACTAAAAATACAAAAAAATTAGCCGGGCGAGGTGGCGGGCGCCTGTAGTCCCAGCTACTCGGGAGGCTGAGGCAGGAGAATGGCGTGAACCCGGGAGGCGGAGCTTGCAGTGAGCTGAGATCCGGCCACAGCACTCCAGCCTGGGTGACAGAGCGAGACTCCGTCTCAAAAAAAAAA
>NW_016809273.1:1568625-1638756 GCF_001698545.2 Rhinopithecus bieti
AATATATATTATATGTTATATATATTATATATATATATATATAACTTTGGCCAAGGTGATGGAATGTTGGCTCAGAGCAAGAAAACTACATACACAAAATGGAGGGAATGTCTGTATACAGGCTTTCCCTAAACAGTCATAAAATACTTTATAAAATGAAAATATAGCCAGTGGTGAGTGGCCTCCTTTATACTAATAGAGTATTAATTTGGAAAGAGAAAGCATTTGCAAATGCTTTGATGCTGCTCTGTTGTTGCTTTATAAAGTTCTTAGCAACATTTTTGGCTGTTATGTACCTTTCCTTTGTTTCCAGTTTGTTTAACTACTGTATGTGTGTGCAGGGAGGTATGTATGAGGGGTCCACGCAAGTAGAAACTCCATTTCTGAGGCTCCAAGCTGCTCTAGCAGAGCAGTTGAAATGATCTTAAATAAAAGTAGAATCATTCCAACACTGCCTGAGTGTGAAAGATGGTATTAACGTGAGGATCATAAAAAATCGATTTCCAAATTGCCATTGGGTTGCTAAATAGCACAGGGAGGTGAGATGAAGAATTAAGAAGCAAACGGAAACTTAGATATCAGAAACAGCTCAGAGGAGGGCTGAATGGAAGGGAAAGGCATAAAATGATTTTGCCGAAGGCAGCTGACAATATGCATCAGAACAGCAGGCGGCGCTATGGTATTGCAGTTGTTAAATCTCAGTTTTAATAAAGAGAATTTTCAGATTTATGGTTCTAGCAAAGAGGACATGTTAGTGATTCTTACTTTCGTAATAAACAACCTAGCTACAGACACTGGGATGAGCTTTAATGATCTGTATCTTCTATTGAGGCCAGGCGCGTGATCAGCACTTCCTGGGCTTTGCACAGAAGTGGTCTATATTACACACCAGTGTGAATGAATTTACCCTCGGGCTGGTGTTTTTCTTTCTAAATGTATAGGTTTGAGTTTTGAAAAAAATCATTCTTGCCTTTGGTTAATTGAGAGGAGAAACTTGCGACGTGGGAGAAAACGTGCGAAGTGTCAAGTAGGAAGCTAAGGAAAGATTTCTAAACCTCAGAGGTGGTTTATTTAATTGTTGATACAAGTATTTTTTTAAACAATTTCAGTTGGCAAAGATGTAACTGACAAGTAGCAGAGTAGGTGATTGTACACATCAACTCTTCCATAATAACCTGCCCTCCTCCCTCCCATAAGCAACTAGTTTCTTAGCTGTTTAGGCTGCCTCCTGAAAATAACTGTGGTTTTTTGTTTTTGTTTTTGGGATGGAGTCTTGCTCTGTCACCCAGGCTGGAGTGCAGTGGCCCAATCTCAGCTCACTGCAACTTCCGCCTCCGGGGTTCAAGTGATTCTCCTGTCTCAGCCTCCCGAGTAGCTGGGATTACAGGCACCTGCTACCACCCAGCTAATTTTTATATTTTTAGTAGAGACAGAGTTTCATCACATTGGCCAGGCTGGTCTCGAATTCCTGACCTCAAGTGATCCACTGTTCTTGGCCTCCCAAAGTTCTGGGATGACAGGCATGAGCCACAGTGCCTGGTCAACTATGTGTTTTATTCCTATTTATATTCTTACTTAAAATAGATGACTAGGTGTAGGCACAGTGAACTGAACTTATATCTCCTAGATCCATCCTTATTTAAAATCACCTGGACACCAAGAAACCTGCCCATCTTCTTTTAAAGCTACTAAGACATTACTAATGAGTGGACTCCCAGTATCCTTTTGAAATGGTAGCAGGGGTGACAGCCCATAGGACAATTATATCTGAAAGGCATCTGTCAAGCAAACTCCCTCTAAACTGAAATGATTTATTATAATTCAGGACACTGTATTAGTTTGCGAGGGCTGCCATAACCCGTTACTAACAAACTCAGTGGCTTGAAATCATAGAAACTTATTTTCTTATAGTTTATGGGTTAGAAGTCCAAAACCAAGTTGTAGTCAGCAGGACCATGTTCTGCCAAAGGCTCTAGGGAAGAATCCTTCCTTGTTACTCTCTTGTTTGTACTGGTAGCTGGTGATCCTTGTCATTCATTGGCTTTTAGGTGCATTGCTCCAATCTCTGCCGCCATCTTCATATCACCCTCTTTTATATGTCATGATGTCCTCCCCTCTTTTTATACAGATACCAATCACTGGATTTAAGACCCACCCCAAATCCATGATGATATCATCTCAACCCTTAACTAATGACATCTGCAGAGACCTTATTTCCAAAAAACAGGTCATATTCTGAGGCTCTAAGTGGACATGAATTTTGGGGGGATACTGTTCAACCCACTATAGGCAAAAGTAAAGGTAAGTGAAGATTCTTGTTACTGGTTTTAATTGAAATAACAAAGAGTGGCAAATTAGTAAAACTGTGATGACCTTAAAGAGGTAAAACATGGGAAAGTGAGTACTTAGGAAAATAAACACAAATATGCTCCCAGCAAGGGCTTACACACTGTTTATTTATTCATTATTTTATTTTATTTTTTTGAGACAGAGTTTCACTCTTGTTGCCCAGGCTGGAGTGCAATGGTGAGATCTCGGCTCACTGCAACCTCTGCCTCCCGGGTTTAAGTAATCCTCCTGCCTCAGCCTCCTGAGTAGCTGCGATTACAGGCAACCCCCACCTCAAGCCTAGCTAGTTTTTGTAGTTTAGGTAGAGATGGGGCTTCACCATGTTGGTCAAGCTGGTCTCAAACTCTTGACCTCAGGTGATCCGCCGGCCTCGGCCTCCCAAAGTGCTGGGATAACAGGGTGAGCCACTGTGCCTGGCCCATCCTATTTATTAATGGAGTTGAAACAGAACTAAAAGTAGTTAGTGGCTACAGCAATAAGCTGACTTACAAACTGGCTGACACATTTCACCGCTAATGATCAAATGATTTCATTTGGATAACTGCATTAGAATTGTACCATTCAAATTGTACCTGTATATGACAGAAAGAAAAGTTGTATGGAGACTGTTATTACTGACAGTCTAGCTAATTACCACACATTGGTGGTGCAATGTCGGCTATTTACTCCTTCTGGGAATTTGTTTCTTTATTTACAAAACTGAATTCATAATGATGTCTTTGGAATTATCAGAGGACGTGTGGGGGCAAAGGGCAGAGAAGGGGACACAATAAATATTAATTTACTTATCCTCTTTTCTTTCACTTCTTCAAGTACTAGTCTCTTTCTTCCAACAGAAATGCATCCATACTTTTGAAGGGCACACAAATTTCTGCTGGTTTGTTATTTCATACAATGATAATATTGAGTGTTTTTCAGGCATCATCATAATAATGATTTATCCAGAATAGTTGCATAGAAATTATGCTAATAGATTTTCTAAGACAGAAAAAAAATGTCCAATACCTACTTGTTTTCCATGTTACCAAACACCCAGCTTACTGAACAGTTCATTTATTTGACAAATATTTATTGAACAGCTAAAACTCTTAGCACAGTACTTGGCATATATTCATGTATTTATTTTTCCTTCTACAAGCATGGATCGTATGATTACTACATGCCAATACTGTGCTGGACCTGGGCCTTGCTCTCATGGAGCCACACTTAGTCAAGGAAACAGTTAATAAAATAATCATGCAAATGTAGCACGCTGGGCCTGACAAGGAATAGCACAAGAGAATTAATTGTGTTCTAGGAGTAATTTTGACCTACCCACAAATTGCAGACTAAGTTTTCTTAAGGAAGTAAAAATTGACAATAAACTTGAAAGACAAAAGGAATTAACCAGGAGAAGAGGATGAAGGAATCCTCCTATGGGTGGAACAGAATGCACAAGCAAAAGAGAACCTATGGCACATGAGAAGGACTTTTAAAAGTGTGACCAGAGAGGGAAAAGCGATGGGAGTGTGGTATAACATGAGGCTCAAGAGTTAGAGAAGAGCGAGACTGTGTGGAGTCATGCAGGTGAGGTTAATGAGTTGTATTTATTTTTTTTTATTTTTTATTGTATTTTATTCTATTTGAGATGGAGTCTCTCACTGTCCCCGGGGCTGGTGTGCAGTGGCACGATCTCGGCTCACTGCAACCTCTGCCACTCAGCTTCAAGCGATTCTTCTGCCTCAGCCTCCCAAGTAGCTGGGATTACAGGTGCCTGCCACCATGCCCAGCTAATTGTTTGTAGTTTTAGTAGAGACAGGGTTTCGCTATGTTGACCAGGCTGGTCTCAAACTTTTATTTTTAACCTAAGAGTAACAGGACGGCACTAAATCTTCTTAAGCAAGATAGAATGCACAGATTTGGCAGCGGAGAGTTCCTTCTTGTTGCAATTCAGTTGGAGCAGGGCAAAAATAAACTTAAGTAAACCAATTTGAGGGGCCACTGGAGTAGGTCAAGTGACTAGTTTGGATCAGAAAACATGTTGAGGGTGAAATCCATAGGATTGGATATGAGCAATATTGACTGAAAAAGGGACATGGGAAGGGGACCAGTTTTTTCTAAGGAAGAGTTGGGCCATGTTAAATATGCACATAGGCAGCTGGAAAAAGGGATCTAGGGTCCAGACGAAAGGTCTAGATTGGAGTTACTAACATGGGGGTTATTAATGTGATTAAAATCATTTCTAGCAACTATATATAAAAAGAAGAGAGATCTAAGGATTAAAATAAATATATGCCAATATTAGATACATAATAAATAATGGCAACTATTTTTTTAACTGTCATTTGCCAAATATATGATTTAAAATCCTAAAGTGATTTTACCTTATGAATTATCAAAACCTGAATCATTTTTTAAAGTAAATCAATACATGGAGTAAAAGTTCTCTTCCTATATTTTTGACCTTTTCTAATTGGACTAGGTCTTGAATTAAGTTGCTGCAAATCAATTTATTCTACACATACTTGATAGTACAAGGGTGGGTAAGACAGGCTCCAACCAGTTCCCAGGGGCTGTAGCTAGAGATCCTACAAGTAAAAGTGTAACCACAGAGTAGAGGAAGCACTAGACTGCATGTGTTAAGGAACCTAGAGTTATATATAGGAGGGATGATATTGTGTGATATTTTAATGGAATTTGGCAGAAGGAATCAGGGAAGACTTTTAAAGGAAGTAATATTTAAGCAGAGTCTTGAAGATTGAATAGAAGGAAGCCAAGTATAGCGTGGAAAGGAAGGATTCCAAGAGCATAGAAGAGTGCATTCAAAGACCCAGAGTCAGGACCATGATGCTCTCTCAGAAATAAAAGCACTTCAATATGACTAGAGTGAGTGAAATGCTTCATTTCAAGAAGTGGATGAATTTTAAATCATAAATGTTCAAATAAAACCTTCTGTTGTCCCTTTTAAATAGTTGGCAAGGAGTTGGAAAGGAGGCATCAAATGCAAATAAAAACACCTTTATAATGATTCAACATTCCTGAAAGGTTTGCACGTTGACATAGGGAAAAACATTTCTCTGAAATTGCTTTGAATATTCATATAGGATATAATAGCACATTATATATAAGTTGGTGTATCAAAATTTTCCTCTACTCCCTTGACAATTTCCTTTTTTTCTTTTGAGCTGAAACTCTGTTAACATTTGTTGATTACCACTTTTAAATAAAGAACTCCCTCCCTAGTGTGAGGTTTTAAGGCTTTCTGGTGATGAGTACAGCACATGATATGACATTTGAATGTAATATTAACCCTGCTTCATGTGTAAAGTCCTACACTCATTCTAATTCAACAGCATGGTCCAGGGAAAAATACCAGCCCATTATCTAATGGAAATAGTGATTGGTGATGGAAACTTAGTATGGAAGATACCTAATGATCTGAAGTACAAATCGTACTTGAAAACAGTTGTGCTCACAGTAATTCTTTCTTATATATTGATCAGGTATATTTGAAGTGAGATTTCCCAATATATTATTTTTTTTTTTCTTCCAAGTGAGGATTAGAAATTTTTCTATCAGCTGTTAACTTCTCCAACCTAAGGTTATTAGCACTGGTAATTAAATAACTCTGTTATGTGTGAGAAGCATTAAGATAAATACTCTTAAAGGAAAGAAACAGTTGGAAAAAACATATATACGTGTGTGTGTGTGTGTGTGTGTGTGTGTGTGTAGACTACTTCCATTGCTGATTTTCTCTTTCCTTAAAATTAAATGAATTCTTCATTTGCTATTATAAACTAAATATTTCCTTTGAGTCCAATTAGCATTGCTGAAAGAAAAAGCAAATCAAGGCTCTGTTCAGCATGCATCAATGTAATGGAAAATCAGGTCTTTTATTCTAGCTTTAATAACTGCAGCTTGATTAGAGGCAAAGAAAAACCTATGAAGGGAGAAGGGGGAAAATGAGAAGGACTGCCAAATTAGTTCTATAAGAATTCTCAACCTGTCTGCTCTCTGGCTCACTATTCAAATGCTAATTGAGCCTTTTGGTAAACAGAATGGGTAATCATGGAAGACAAAAACAGACACAGCAAACAAATGACATATCATACCTTATCCAAAGCAGCATGGCATTTTTCTGATAAGCTTCGGAAGACTTAAAATTTTAAGTCCTAGGGTCTTATTTTTTTTTCTGGAAAGATTATAATTGATATAATAAAATAAATATTACATAATCAAATAAAAAATGACAAAGAACCACTTTGTTTCAACAATGAAACCAGTCATGTTATAATTAGATAAGAGGATTTATATTCATAGCTATAAACATGAAAGTAGACCATGAGTCTGGATAAAGGCAAGTTTTAATTCTTAAAAATTAATTACATGGCATTATTCTTATCAGTACACAGAATGCATTAATTATACAATTAATAAAATGATGAAAGGTTGTTTTTTTTTTTTTGGGGCAATTGTAATGCACAGGGGGACATTTGGTTTTATACCCAAAATTGTCCTTCAGGCATTTCTATAATCTTCTTACTAGGCAATGTCAAGACCCTAAACCAGTTAGCAGGAATATTGAATGGAGTGGGTCTTTATGTTAGCGCTTAGACACATTTCGGAAAGGTTGTGGATTTCCATGTAATTGGGATCTAAGGTGTAATAGGTTTAATTTGAGGTCCTCTTTAAAAGAACAGTAGGAAAAGGCATTGTCAGCAATGTGTAATAGCCAGGAAGAAGTGGCAGCTCACTCATTCACAATGGGCTTCCATAAGGATGAAAAAGTGATTATCTTACTACAACAGTTATTTCTCTGAGTGCTTCCATCATTGGCAAAGCACAGAAAATGCCTTGTGTGTGCTACCACTTTATCCTTGAAAACATTTTAAAGCTATAAATAACATTCACGAAGAAGAAATGTAGTAGTGGAAAGACAGATGGCTATCAGGAGCAGAGCCACAGGCCAAATCCATTTTAGCAAACTCCAAGGGACTGTCCAAATTCTCTTGCTGTCTCTCAATTGTGTTTTATCAACTATTACTTGGAGTAAATGGGCTATCAGCCAAGGCTAGGAAATCTGTTTTTGTTATATACAAATTGTTGATGTAATGTACAGCAGGACAGCATGGTCAGACTGCAATGGTATTTGACTTGCCTGACCTGCTGGCAATATCGCATGTGGGAAAAAACATGCTACTAGTTTTCACCTGAAAAGATAGCACTCAGCTATTTTACGACCTCTAAATAATGCAAAATAGTCTTGAAATTAAAAAGCCCCAGATGTTAAGTGTTTTAGAACAAAACTGGAGCAATATCTGGACTATCATAACAATGACCACCTTGCTGTTTGGGATAGGAAAGGGAAAGACCCCAAAATAGAATGTATAGAATCACAATCAGTGTTGGTGTTTAGACAGGGACTAAGTGGGTGGCTATATCTCCCCCATTATGTCCACCTATCTCTGTTCTTTGATTTGGATAATTAGTATAAAGTGATATGAAAATGCATCTTCCTACCCATTCAGATCGTATTACTAAGAACCCCATATGCTATAGAAAATCTGAGATTAAACATGCATTTCCATTCTGTCATGCTATTCTGTCTCTTCTCTTTCTCTCTCTGCCACACACACACACACGCACACACACACCCCATCCTCTACAAATATTCTTTGCCTTTTCTATAGCCTGTCATTGTGTTGTTTTCTGTCCCTGGGCATATTAACATTCCAAGGTTAATGATGAGGCACCTTGAAAATGTAGTGTTTGTTTAGCTTAAGGTAATGTTTTAAATGTCTGTGTGTGGCAATCTCATTGCTTCTAAAACAAAGCCCATCTGCAATCTGAACCTGCATTCTATATTAACACCTCAGACACATTTCTGCAGTTTTTTTTTGTCATCCTGTCCTGGTTGAAAAATTATATGTGAGACTGGAGGTGGCAAACACTAGAATCAGTTTGATAGGTTCAAGCTTTGAAAATCACATCTCTCCAAGCCTTATTATCAAACTGATGTGCGGTGGCATCTTATCCTTTCAAAGTTTCCTGAATTCCTGGAAAATGGAGGAAAGAAACTGGTATTTAGCCTCAGTTCATTTAGGATTCCTTTGGAATTATAAATCTGAATTTTAGCCTTATCGCTCTATGAGGAACTTTGCAATTCTTATAAGAATAGGTGGCAAATTTTTCCCTAAATATGAAGACACTTCTACTTAGTAGGGATGTATGTGCTCATAATACCTAACAGTTATTTTCCCCTTATCGGACTCACAGTTGATCTAAAAGGGGATTCGAGTTGTCATTAGAGCACATGGTAGATTTGTGCTTCCCTTCTCTGTTGGTGGGTGAACGGACTGTGGTTTGCTTTGACCAGTGACATGGGACCAAAAGAGTTGTGTTCCTGAATGCAATAGCAAGCAAAATTGCCAAGGAATTTAACTTTTTTTTTTTTTTTTTAAGATGGAGTCTCGCTCTGTCACCAGGCTGGAGTGCAATGGCACAATCTCGGCTCACTGCAACCTCTGCCTCCCGAGTTCAGGTAATTCTCTTGCCTCAGCCTCCCAAGTAGCTGGGACTACAGGCATGTGCCACCATGCCCAGCTAATTTTTGTATTTTTAGCAGAGACAGGGTTTCACCATATTGGCCAGGATGGTCTTGATCTCTTGACCTTGTGATCCACCCAACTCAGCCTCCCAAAGTGCTGGGATTACAGGTGTGAGCCACTGCGCCCAGCTGAATTTATTTTTAAGAACAAAAGAAACATACACCATCATTTTTGTGCATACACACTTAATACTATATTTTTTTCTTTTGACAGTCCTGAAGACAGCATTTGAAGCTACTGCTATTTGGTAAAGTATATGTCTAAAAGGACTATTAGGACAGAGAGAATCAAGCTTTTTTAGATTTTCAGTATGAGTGTGTTGAGAAGACAAAGCAATTGTTCTCACAAATATGCTTATTTAAGATTGTTACAGAAATTTGTTTCCCTTCCTCCAATGAGTATGTTTTGAGAGCTAAAAATCATCCTATCATATTTGGACAAATAGAAGTAGTTACTGCTAAGGATCAAGTGATTACTTCCTTTAAAAGTTGTGTATGCTATATTTGATAATCACAGCTTCTAATTCTCAAAACAAGTTCTCACTTTGGCATATCTTTTGAATTTGAATTGACACTATGGATACTAATCTGTATATTCAAATATTTTGGTGTAAGTGTATGTGTTTTTAGATACACAAGCTTATCCCCTTGCTTCAAGGAAATTTGAATAGCACAATCCAAATTTGCAAACAAAGTAGAAGGCAATTATTCAGGAAATTATTAAGAATATGTATGATTGCCATAACATTGGGTGTATCCTAGGGGTATAAACAATTGAAGAAAACCTCTAATACTCTGTCTCTTTTATAAATACATACACATTATGTGGGTAGCTCAAGGGCAAAATACATTGAAGATTGATATCCCAGATTCATTCTGTGTGTTGGAGAAGTGCCCTTCCCAGTAACTCAGAACAAATTGAGGGAGCATTTCATCATGAGAAGATAGGCTGGCATGGGAGAAGTTTAATAAAAAGTATTTCATCCAGATTGCTAATCCAATCCAGATAGAGCTGAGTAACTTTATTTTTTTCGTATTCAAACTGTGGAAAATTTTAGATTTATATAAGGTCCAGTTAGACTTCCTCCATTTTGTGAATAAAGCATGTATGAATGTTGTTTGGTGAATTCATTATATCAGCCTATATATTACCCAGAAAAATATTTCCACTTATAATTTTTCTGCCAGCATGTGATGACAGGCTTTATGTGCCAAGGAGATCGAAAAGGACTTATGAAAATATTCAGGACAGCACAGAGGGTTTTTAGGGCATTGAAATACTCTGTATAATACTGTCATGACTTGTATATGTCATAATACATTTGTCCAAATCCATAGAATGTGCAACACCAAGGGAACCCTTATGTAAGCTATGGACTTTGGGTGATAAGGATGGTCAATGTAGGTTCATCAGTTGTAACAAATGTATCAATCTGGTGGTGAATTCTGATAGTGAAGGAGGCTATGCATATGTAGAGCAGGGGGTAGATGGGAAATCTTCCATATCTTTCTCTTGATTTGGCTGTGAAGCTTAAACTACTCTAAAAAAATAAAGTTTTTATATATATACATGAAGGATATATAAAGCCTCTTGTATTCTGCTGCCTTCCTCCCTTTCTGAACTTACCTGCGACTGTTCTGCTGCATGGAACCTACCTTTCCTGTAATCCAGACTTTTTGCAACATTCTGAACATGCCATTTTCTTTTGCACATGTAGTTCTTTCTACTGGAAATGTCCTTCCTTCTTCTCTATGCACAACTATTTGCTATTTCATCCTGTGAAGTCTAAGAACTCCATTAATCACTGTCTTTTCCAGGACCAATTTTTGTATTCTCCCATATGGGTTAGGAATACTCCTCTCTAGTTTCATGGCATACTGGAATTTTTTGCTCCTACCATATTATTTTGTAAGCATTAGTTTACATATTTTCAGGCATTTAGAAATAATAATCTTGGTTTTGAAAAAATCTCTTTATTCATGATATCTGCATATACAGAAACTCAATAATTTGTGGAGTGAATGAAAGCTGATACATTGGGAAGGTACTTTGGCAATTCATTAGCTATGGTAAGACACCGAAAAAACAGTGAGGTAGAGGCGTGCCCATACCACGCAAAGTCAAAAGTCAATATGATGAATACGTACACTGCAAGCTCCTAAGAGATTTAGTTGAAATTATTTATTAAATAAATGCTTTCATGTTCTATTACTTATGTCATATTTGTTTTGTCTTCATTTTTTAAGTGAAATAATTGTTATAGTCTGATTGTGTCCACCAAACTATAATCTCCAATGCAGTAGTGTTGGGAGTTGGGGACTTTGTGAGATGCTTAGGTCATGAGGGCTCTGGCCTCATTCATGCATTAAGGCCATTTAAAAAGGGCTTAACAGAGGGAGTTTGGTGCTGTTTTTGCCTCTTTCATCTCTTCTGCCATGTGAGGATATAACATTCCTCCCCTCTGGACGATGCCTCAGCAAAGCACTATCATGGAAATGGAGACTTGGGCTCTCACCAGATGTCAAACCTGCCAGGACCTTGATCTTGGACGACAAGATTCCAGACCTGTGAGAAATAAATTTCTGTTCTTTATAAGTTATCTAGTCTCAGGTATGTTGCCATAGCAGCATGAATGGATTAAGACAAGAATATTAAAACCCTACCTCACTGGCAAAATGCCCCTGCATACCTTAGGCATGAACATGTGAGCTTACTTCTTTGCCACCTCTATTCCATCATAAGAGGTTTTCCAATGGTTTTGAAAAGCTAATGTTCACTTCCCTTGCCTAGCCTTTAACATGGGGTCAGTTACAGAATTTTCAGAGCCCAGTTCAAAATAAAAATGTGGGTCCCCGGCTGGGGGCAGGAAAATGTCTCCCATTCCAAGGAAGCCATTGCCCCAACCCAAGGATAAAAGGCAACCTTCAAGGTCTTGCAGTCTTCATGACCGGACCCACTTGGTACCCAGTAAAGGTGTGAGTGAGAGGCCCCCTACTAAGCACACTGTGGTACTACTGGCTCAGTGGAGAGCTGGTTGCCACTTTATTTATGGCACCAATAGAGAAAGGGAGGAAGGTGATTAATATACTTATCTGCCAGAGCAGGCAGGCTTCACAGCCATGGCACCAAAGCAGTAGCAAAGGGCCTTCTATTGAGAAAGGCCCAATATTTGGAGTTCCATGCTCTGTGGTGGCTGTCTTGAGATTCTTAACACTTTTATCTTTGAAACTATTTCGTAAGATATTCAATGGGAGGATGGGACTTGTGCCTGGAGGCTTGAAGCTTCAGCTCATGTGCATGTGAATTTCTGGGTTGTACTCTTGGTAATCCATGTCTTCCCCCCAGAATTCTGGCCTTGCCTGACATCTCCACTCACATGTCCAAGCACCCCACCATGATCTTAGCCCTCTGTCCAGTGGGCAGCCCAGTCACTTAGGCATGGAAGGGTCCATGTTCTAGCAGGGGCCTCTTCCACGAGCAGGGGTTTGGGCGTGAGCCTGTGGAGGGCTAGGATATTTTTTTAATGACCAAATCTTTGTCATCCTTAATAAACAAAAACAACAAAAGCTCATACTTCTTGTAAGCCTCTCTCTCATCAGACTGCTGTCTTTTCTTCCTTACCCTTCACTGAAAAACTTCTTGAATCTCCACTGTTCTCCTATTCCATATCTTACTCACTTTTCAATTCACTACCAATTGGTTTCTGCTACCATTATTCTACATTAAATATATACTGTATTATCGAACCCTGACAACCAGTAAGTCTTAGATCGGTGTCTTAAGAGCTTTAATAATATTGTCTTAATTTTCACAATAATCTTTTGGAGTAAGTACTACATTATATCTATTTTGTAGATGCTAAACACAAGGCACAGAAAGATTAAATCATTTGCCTATGGTAACACAGTGAGTGGTGGTGCCAGCGTTTTAATTCAAAATCTCTAGCTCTAGAGGCCCTGCTGTCACTGCTATGACCTCTGGCCTTGCAAACAGTTCAACTCTGGTCTTCTGACTGACAAATCCAGTGGTTTATTCACTTATTTACATCTTCTTACTATCTAAACGATTTTTCAAACAATGCTGAGCACTTCTTCCTTTTTGAAGCAGTGCTCTCTACCTTCAAGGGCAGTGTTTCTTCCTGATTTACCCCTTATACCTCCAGTTGTCTCATAGCCTTCTACTTCACGTCCATCTCCTGTTGATTTGCCCCTTATATATTAATGTCCTAAATGAGTCTTTTCCCGGTCCTGTATTCTTTCTGCTCTACAAAATCTGCCTGAATGATCTCTTGGACAGTAGCCACTCTCTTATCTGAGGTCCCCTAACAGGCCTTTTGAATTGAAGAGTCATATCTATCTTTTCTGTGAAAACTAGTGACTCATGCCCAAAGTCTTTGACTGCTTGTGACCAGTTGGCTACAATCTGTGTCCTGTCTCTCAACCATCATTTTCCTTTCACCTAGCAGAGTTGTTGTCTCACCCCACCAGTCAAGTTTATTTCCAAGCATGAGTGTTGAAGTCTGTTGGCCTGCTAATGAGCAATATCTTATAACTGCTGATTCAACCAGCATTTAAACTTGTTACCCTGGACTTCATTTCATGAGAAATTATAAATTTCCTCATGTTTTTCTGTTAGTTTTCTTTGTGTGTGTGTGTGTGTTATATATTGGTTCAGAGTTTCTTATTTATCTGTGTCCTTTATGGTTTGGCCATGAACTTCTAAACCAGGAAATAAGATGCTGAAAATCTTTGTGTCTAGTTCAGAGTCTGTCATATAGGTGTCTGATAAACATTTAACGACTGATATGCTTTGGCTCTGTGTCCCCACACAAATCTCATCTCAAACTGTAATCCTCATGTGTCGAGTGAAGGACCTGTAATGCCTGTGTGTTGAGGAAAGCAGGTGATTGAATCTTGGCAGCAGTTTCCCCCATGCTATTCTCCTGAGAGTGAGTGCATTCTCCTGAGATCTAATGGTTTCATAAGGGGCTGTTTCCCCTTCGCTTCTCTCTCAATCTCTCTCTCTCTCTCTCAGCCCCCTACACTGCCATGTAAGATGTGCCTGCTTCCCCTTGCACTATGATTGTAAGTTTCCTGAGGCCTCCTCAGCCATACAGAGCTGTGAGTCAATGAAACCTCTTCCTTTATAAATTACCCAGTCTAGGGTAGTTCTTTATAGCAGCATGAGAGTGGACTAATAAAATGACTAAATGAAGAAATTAGAACATGAGCTTTCTTAGATGTCTAAAAGATAATTTCAATGTACAATTTTTAGAATCAATCGTATACAGTTAGCTAAGCTCATCATATTACCATTATTAGATCTTAAAATATATCTTTAAAAGAGAAAAGCAGAAACCACAGTAAGAGAATCTTTTTTTGTTTATTGTTTAGTTTCATGAATCGTAACTTAAAGACCTAGCACAAGATTTGCGATCAGAGGAAAGTGTTGAACCCTTAGGGCAGGTCAGTTATTACTAAAAAACAAATCTTTATTTACCAAGAGGAAAACTAGCAAATCAAAAGGGAAATGATTTTCATTTTTATGAAAGAATTTCAGTAGCTATTAGTATTGGTACATTAACAACTTAGATAACATGCGGTGGGAGCAGCCTGCAGATGTGGCCTTAGACAAAAATTGTAAACAGACAAAGTTCATCTACACAGTCTCTCTTTTGGTTTTTCTTTCTTTTTATATCTCCTTGGCCAAGTTTCCAGCTATTATGTTGACTTTTAATTACCCAGTTTCTACTGTTTTCTTAGCTCACCTGTGTCTTCCCGGGGTCTTTCTAGCACCTTGTCTAGACATTGTTTCTTCTTTCCCTCTCCAGAAGATACTATGCTGACATAAAGAGACAGTAACTTTAGAGTTTAAAAAATTAAACTGTAAATAGTCTACCTATTAGTGTTGCCATCCTTCTAAATCAGTTTTCTCACTTGTAAAATAATACCAGCTACCTAATAGGATGACTGGGAAAGTTAGGAAGCTAAGGTGGCAGAGAGCACAGAGTAAGCACTCAAATGTCATCTACTGTTGTATGCCTGGGTACGTGACCTTGGAATGACTGCTCATCAGTTAAATGGGGACAACATTCACTACCTAAAAGATTGCTCTGATGTTAAATAAAATAATGTATGTTATGTGTCTAGCACAGAGTGTGATATATGATAATCTGGATAATAAATTATTTGAAATTATAATTCTTTGATTGTCTAAAGTGTTATCTACTAAAGGTTTCATGTCTCCTAATACATAAGGCAAGTTGACTAAGTTTCATAGACATTTCTGAAATCATGGTAAAACAAAAGGCAGAAACTAGAATACTTTTAATATTAGCGTGACTGGTTCTAAGTTAAAGAAACCAGCATAGTTTATAAGAGGAAAGATAAGAAGACTGAAGGCTGGGGAACTCCAACTTGCAGAATTTGGGGGAATCAGGAGTGATCAGCCCAGGAGATGAAGAAGGTAGTGCCAGTGAGGTCTGGGAGCATGTGATGCCTTGGAAGGTAGGTGAAGGAGGAGTTTCAAGGAGGAGAGTGATCAGCTGCATCATGTTGTGCTGCTTGGTCAAAACATGAAAGACACTAATTTACTGTCTAATACTTGAAAGTTTTCCTTGATTGGTGTTCATAATTTTGCATCTGTGTAAAATAATGAAACCCATGTCCTCCTTTTTTGGAGTGTGGCATACTATTTACCAATACAGGTTATACAAGGCAAGGTTTTCAGAAGCCTTCTATTTACCCACATACTCACTTGTCTTTTCTGCTTAGGCCTAATTTCTGATGTTTCCCTCTTGATAAGATAGCATCAAATTGTTCCATTTGAGCCAATTACAGTTTCTGGAGAAAGCAGGTTTTAAACCTGTCCTTAATCCAGTCATTCGTGGCAAGTGAAAGTTTTACACCAAAATTGCCAGTTTGGATAAACACTGAAGAGCAGCCTATCTTACCGGGCTGTTTATAAATGGAAAGCTTATCAGTTTGTGGGGAAATATTTTATTTTAAAACTTCAAGATATTGATAAACACCTTCCAAACTAGGTAAACCTCAAACTTGAACTATGTTCCAGCTTATTAGGTAGAAAATGGTTAATACCATGATGTTTGCTTTGAACACTGTTCTCCACTTTGAACTCAGTAATTTCATACTTTCAGAGGATAGATGGCTGAAACTTCCTTAGCAAAATGGACAAAGCTTTTTAACATGTGGATGGAAGATAATGGCAGAGAAGTCAGCTCTTTCTGGTTTTCCTACTTATATAAACCTGAGAAATTAAATTTGTCAAAAAGGAGTATTTTGTTTATATCCTAAATTTGCATTTTATGTTTTGCAGTTGATGTCATGGCATCCCCAAAGAAGGTGGAAAAAGAATGTGTTTTGCAACAAGGGCTAATCGAGTTTATTACATGTAAACCATTCATAAAACATGGAGCTAAAAGAAACCTTTTTTTTTTTAAACATTGTTGATTCTAACCAAGTCATCTTTATACATCATCCCTCAAACTATGGGATTATGCTGTGATTGTGGTTCATTAAACCATTCATTGGATCTTATTATTCTGTGCTATGCCTTTTTATATAGATTATCACATTTTTTCCTGGGCAAAATTGCCCTAATTTCTTTGGGGTTTCTTCCTTCCTCCCTATTTCTTATCCCTTTAACCATTTAGGTAATCTGCTGAGAATTTTTTTTCTAGCATACTTTTAAAATATCAAGATTTGTTATTTGCTCAACAACAATGTTCTTAACATCTTTTCTTTGTTTTCACATTAATAAAGTGGGATTAATAATAGCATCTATTTTATGGCATTGCTAGGAGGAATACATTGACTAATAATCTCTTTTGAAAGAGCATGACACAGAATAAGTACTATGTAAGTGCTTAAAAATTAAAGGAATTTATTTACATAATCTCATAATACCATAGATGTGTGTAATCAGTTTACTTTATCTCTATCTTGTAGACATTTTTCTAGCTCAGTCTCAAAACTTTAAGAAAAGCCATGTCTTATTATTAGTATTATCTATAGTTGTAAAAGTGAGGCATAAATATTTATGATCAAATTCTGCCAGTCTTTGTAACTGTATATGTGTCTGATAGAGATAATCAAATTGAAAAAAATATCTAAAGCATGTTTAAGAGAATAAAAGAACATATCAATTACTGACTTTTAAAGAAGAACACAAAAAGGTACACTAAAATTAATTCTAAATTGACTGTCTAAACTACCCTACACAAAGACATTGAAGATTCTGTTTTATTAAAAATGAATTATTAACTACAAACCACTGCTCAGTGAAATAAAAGAGGACACAAACAAATGGAAGAATATATCCATGCCCTCATGGATTAGGAAGAATCAATATCGTGAAATGGCCATAGTGCCCAAGGTCATTTATAGATTCAATGCCATCCCCCATCAAGCTACCAATGAGTTTCGTCACAGAATTGGAAAAAAACTGCTTTAAAGTTCATATGGAACCAAAAAAGAGCCCGCATTGCCAAGACAATCCTAAGTCACAAGAACAAAGCTGGAGGCATCACGCTACTACCTGACTTCAAACTATACTACAAGGCTACAGTAACCAAAACAGCATTGTACTGGTACCAAAACAGAGTTATAGACAATGAACAGAACAGAAGTCCTCAGAAATAATACCACACATCCTACAGCCATCTGATCTTTGAACAAACCTGAGAGAAACAAGAAATGGGGAAAGGATTCCCTATTTAAATAAATGGTGCTGGAAAAATTGGCTTAGCCATAAGTATGAAAGCTGAAACTGGATCCTTTCCTTACTCCTTATATGAAAATTAATTCAAGATTAGAGACTTAAATGTTAGACCTAATACCATAAAAACCCTAGAAGAAAACCTAGGTAGTACCATTCAGGACATAGGCATGGCCAAGGACTTCATGTCTAAAACACCAAAAGCAACGGCAACCAGAAAGCCAAAATTGACAAATGGGATCTCATTAAACTAAAGAGCTTTCATGCAACAGCAAAAGAAACTACCATCAGAGTGAACAGGGCAACTACAGAATGGGAAGAAATCTTTGCAATCTACTCATCGACCAAAGGGCTAATTATCCAGAATCTACAAAGAACTCAAACAAATATACAAGAAAAAAACAAACAACCCCATCAAAAAGTGGGGGAAAGGATATGAACAGACATTTCTCAAAAGAAGACATTCATACCAGTCAACAGACACATGAAAAAATGCTCAGCATCACGTCGCATCAGAGAAATGCTAAATCAAAACCACAATGAGATACCACTCACACCAGTTAGAATGGCAATCATTAAAATGTCAGGAAACAAACAGGTGCTGAAGAGGATGTGGAGAAATAGGAACACTTTTACACTGTTGGTGGGATTGAAACTAGTCAAACCATTATAGAAAACAGTATGGCGATTCCTCAAGGAATCTAGAAGCTACAAAGTACCATATGACCAGCCCATCCCATTACTGGGTATATACCCAAAGGATTATAAAATCATGCTACTATAAAAGACACATGCATCACAGTATGTTTATTGTGGCACTATTCACGAATAGCAAGACTTGGAATCAACCCAAATGTCATCAGTGAGCAGACTGGATTAAGAAAATGTGGCCATATACACATGGAATACTATGCAGCATAAAAAAGGATGAGTTTGTGTCCTTTGTAGGGACATGGATGCAGCGGAAACCATCCATTACTCAGGCAAACCTATCACAAGAACAGAAAACCAAACACCGCATGTTCTCACTCATAGGTGGGAACTGAACAATGAGGTCACTTGGACTCGGGAAGGGAACATCACACACTGGGCCTATCATGGGGAAGGGGGGTGGGGGGAGGGATTGCATTGGGAGTTATACCCTGAATGTAAATGAGAGTTGATGGGTGCCTGACGAGTTGATGGGTGCATAAAACAACCACGATGGCACAAGTATACATATGTAACAAACCTGCACGTTATGCACATGTACCCTAGAACTTAAATATAATAATAAAAAAGAAAAAAAAGGAATTATTACAGTAAGTTTAAATCTATAAAGTGACAGAAAGTTATGAACATTAAACTAATGTTTATTCATTAAATTTACAGAAGAAATCACAAAACACATAGTAGTATTAAGATGTAAGAAGAAATTTTATAAATCAAATTATGAAAAATGTTGGGTGAAATAACTAGAGTAATCTAGTTTCTTGCTTCTCAAGGACTGCCAGACTCTATTTCTGCTTTTCTCTTTCATTGTTTTTTGCTGTCTTATTATACACAAATAGAAAATAGAAGAGTCAACTTAAGACATTATAAAACTTATTGTGTAAAAATTTTAGTTATCTCAAAATAAATGAAAACATCCTACCTTTACATTTATGTTGAATGGGGATTTTGGATGTTAAATAAGGTTATGCAGGTAGATTCTGGAACACAGCTTCTCACAGCATGGGTATGAGGGACATGGGAGGAAATCATTCATGATCAACCTGCAGAAAACTTACCTCCCCTTTACCCTCCTGGGCCAGTTGCACAAACATTGTGGTTCTTAGGTCATTTATTTTCTGAGTTGTTCTCATTAATATACCTTCACTTAAAATCATTTACATTCAATTCATTTTATTTTTAAATTAAATTTGCATACTTCTTTCCTTCACTTCTGAATTCCATTTCTAAGATTTCTCCAGTAAAAGATTCTAAATGATATTTATTGTAACATTATTTGTAGTTTTCACTGTCCACAGAGAAATGACTAAATATATTTATATTTTAGAATATTGTGTAGTCATTAAAACAAATAAATTAGCCCTCTATCTATCAGCATGCAATGTTGTCCAAAATACATTAAATGAAAACTGCAAGTTGAAAGACAGTAGAATAATTCTTATCCTTTTTCTGTTAAAAAAAAAAAAAACAAAAAAACATAATTTGAGTTAACGCATATAAAATTTGTGCTCAGAAAAGCTACCAGACTATAAATTGTGGTTCTTCCTCAGAGTGAGATGGGACAGAGGGAGTTTCACTTTTATAAATTTCTGTGCTTGTTTTCGAATGAGCAAGCGCCAATTTTCCAATAAAATGTGTGTGTATATTTAATTATATGTTTAATTGAAACAGTAACACAATTCTTGAAAACAGTTATATAGGTATATGGGAGTGTATGTGTTTATATACATATATGCCTATATAAGGATTTAGAGAGAATCATTTTAAAATTGCATATTCTGGGTCCTGCTTTAGACCTACTGAAGGTATCAGAATTATTGGACCACTCCAGGTAATTCTGATGATCAGGCCAGGTCTGAATAGCTGAGTTTAAGAACAGCCATTCTAGCTTATGTAGTACTGGCTATTCATGCAATTAGTTTAAGTCATGACTCCATTTATCATTATTATAAAAATCCTGTGAACTGTGCTGCTCTGTTTATTATTTATAATTGTTTGCTACATTAAACAGTACATACTCTAAAATAACTTTTGGAACATATTTTGAGGAATGGTGTATTGATTCAAGAAATTATATCATGTGTGCTATATGATGGTTTCTGTGGTAGAAACTCAAAGGAGAACAAAATAGAAAAGACCCCATCTCATGTAAATAATCCTCTCATTAGCAACTATTCAACTTTTCTCTTATGGCTAATTCCATAATACAGTAGTTCTCACATTTGAGCGTGTATCAGATAACCTGCAAGACTTGTTAAATCAGAGAGGATGAGTCCCCACATCCAGAGTTTCTAACTCAGTAGGTCTGGAGTGGAGCCCCAACATGTGCATTTCTGACAAGTTCCAAAGTGATGCTGATACTATGGGTTAGGAACCACACTTTGGAGAACCACTGCTAAAAGGACATTTGGTTTTCTTCTTCCACTGGCTGGCACAGGGTGAGATCCAACCCTGGGGTTTTCCTCTAGCAAGAATATAAGGCTTTGTATGATCAGTACTAGTTTCATAACCTCTACCTTTTTATCCTGATACCTAAATCATATTTTATCTGAAATTGTACATATTCATTTAAGCATCTAAAATACTTTTTGGAAACCTGTCTGCTTCAATGTGGAAAAAAGGTAATGAGGCAGAGACAGAAGCTGAAGCTTATTGACCACCTGCAACAGGGCACCTAAAGTGAGTTTAACAATACTTTGCTTCCTCTGGGAATTATGTCCACCAAATCTAATTATTAGAGTGGCTAAGATCAAATGAGTTAATATTTATGAAAAAATTAAATGTAAAGAGCTATAAAATGTAGGTTACTTGGGGAATTCTTCATCTCATCTCTGATTCCTAGAAGAAAAACATAGAATATGTCTTCCTTGGCCAGCTCAAAGAAAACCACTGCCTTTGCATTGGAAACATTGAGTTTGACCTCTTGCCTTCCAAATTGGTGCATACGTCTGACCTAGGACATGCTGTGCGTCACTCATTAAATGCCACTGTGGTGAGTGTCCCCTTTTGAACACAGCTGTGAGTCTCCACACTGTGGAGAGAAGCCAGACACAGGCTTTACATGCACCTCGAGATTCCTGGAGAACATATGCCATGTGTTTGTCATCTTTTCAGGAAAGCACTTCTGAAGAGCCCTTTAATGAGTTTCCTAGAGAAATTCTGAAGGAATCGTAATGCAACTAATCATTTCCTACCTTCCCACTGAACCTCTTATTAATTAACATGTTAATGCTCTGTTTGATTTCTTAAATTTAGTTTGAGAGACAGTAAAACAGCTATTTTCAAATTAAATTAAATTGAGTTGTGAGAAGATTGTCAACCGATATAGGGCTTTTTGTACTCTACTAATTCCAGTACTCATTAAGGTAAAAAAAAAAAAAATCAATGAGCTTGGAAATGCAAGTGTTGATATTATTGTAGGGTGAATCTACTTCTGAATAACTTACTCCCTCCATGACAATGTTTTACCATGTATGCGACATTAGAAAATGCAAATTCCAGTGTTTAAAGAGAGGGAAAATTTTCCAGAGTTACCATAAATGTCACCCAAGTATCTGTTTGGGGAATTAACATACTCAGAAACTATAAAAATTAAGGTTTTTTTTCTAGTACAGTAGACATTCTTACCGTTAATAGACAGCAATAATCCTTTGGTTTTCAATGGTATATTGCTCTCAGTTCATTGTGCAGATTTCAGGTATAATTAATTACCTTTTATCTTCCACTAAGGCTTTTCCTTTTAGCAAAAGGGATTTGTTTTGACTTCTGCTCTAATGGAATCTCTTGGGAAGGGTCATATAAAATAGACCTTATCACTGAGCTATTGCAACATTATAGACCAATTGGTTTTCACTTACTCTTCCTCAATAAACAATTTTCAAATACCTTTATTTACATATCGATTTGACTTTTAAAATTTTCCTCATTATTTTATGTTGAAACTCAGGATATCTTCTATTGCCAGTATTTGCAATTAACCAGTTTTAGATTAGCATGCAGTAACAGATTTTTGAGTTGACACCAGAATTCCATACAGGAAAATTACCAACAGTAAAATTTTCCTATATGTGATGGAAATCTGGCGTCAACTCAAGAATGACGTAAGTCTGTCAGTACTTCTCAAACTTGGATGATGTAAATTCATCAGTACTTCTCAAACTTTAATGGGCATCTGCATAACTGGCTGATATAGTTTGGCTGTGTCTCCACCCAAATCTCATCTTGAATTGTAGCCTCCATAATTCCCACCTGTTGGAGGAGGGACCAGGTGGGAAGTAACTGAATCATGGGGGCAGGTCTTTCCTGTGCTGTTCTTGTGACAGTGAATAAATCTCATGAGATCCGATGGTTTTATAAAGAGGAGTTTCCCTACACACACTCTCTCCTGCCTGCCGTCAGGTAAGATGTCCCCTGCTCTTTCTTCGTCTTCCACCATGATCGTGAGGCCTCCCCAGCCATGTGTAACTGGGAGTCCATTAAACTTCTGTCTTTTATAAATTATCCAGTCTTAGGTATGTCTTTATTAGCAGCCTGAGAGTGAACTAATACACTGGCAGATCATGGTAATCCACAGATTGTGATTTAGTGGATGTGAGGTGGGGTTTGAGATTCTACATTTTTAACAAGCTTCCTGGTGATGCTGATGCTGTGTTGAGTAGCAAGGGTTTAGATGACATTGATAATCCAAGAGTAACAGTAACATGATGTCTTTAATAGTTGCAACTCTCACAGATTTTCTGGACACCAGAGTTTTCTACTCACAAACTGCACCTTCGGTTGGACCAATGTACTGTAGTAAAAACAGAAATCTCTCTTTCTATATTCCTAAGATACAGTAGATCTCCTAAAGTACAGCTTTCCAAGCTGAAAAGATATTTTCAGTTTTCACTGTCTCCTCTATTTATAATTGTAAATTGTAAGATATTTGTAATTTTTTTTGTCTTAGTTTGCCATTTGACCAAAGCATTTTGGAAGCTCAGTCCAGGGCACTGTGGTGATTCATTCTATTCCACTGTGACAGAAGTTCTTCAAATATGTTTGTTCTTTAATCTTCATTGAGACTCTTGTGAAAGCGAGCATATACAAACATACTACAGCTTGGGGAGGAAAAAGCCTGTTTTATCTTACAGACAGCAGTCACGATGAGCCAATTTTTCATAAACACCAATTGTATTTTCTAGGATCCTACAAGAAGTAAATGGACCACCAGACACCACCAAATTTTTATGTCTCTTTTTAGAATATCTAAATATCGAAATGTCTTGACACCAAACTCTTTGTACCTTCTAAGCGTTCAGTGAGGAATTTAATTTATGTCTATGTTTTTTTTTGTTGTTGTTGTTACTGAGAAAGAAACTCTTTAAAAGAAACTTCTCCCTTTTCCTGAAAACCTCCTTCTGTTTGAAAGTGTGCATTTTAGTTCAGGGCAGTGGTTATCAAACCTTACTGTGCATTAGAATCACCAGGAGGGCCTGCTAAAACACATCTTTGCTAGGTTCCAACTCTAGAACTTCTGATTCAGTAGGTGTGATGTAGGATCCAAGAACATGCATTCCTAACAATTTTCCAGGGGAGGATGATGTTGCTGGTCCAGGGCCCACACTATGAGAACTACTAATTTAAGAAAATATGCTCTTCTTTTTTCCACTTCTCTAAGATGTTTTAACTAATTGTGAGAATGCTGTATTAAAAGGAGAAATGTGAGACTCTCAAAACTTGAAACATCCAACAGATATCAAGGAGCACTGATTTCCCTATATCCCACCTAGGGAGAGGGATCGTTCCAGTGGCAGCTTACAGATCACTTAGCCAGGGCAGTTTTCTCGACCCCATTTATCAGGACAGTTTCCTTTGTAAAGACATAGCACCTGATAATTGATCTTCATGATGATAATCACAATTGTAATTATATAATTATTTGTGAAAATATTTAATGACTATTTCCTATTGGAAGCTTAATCTTCTTAGGTGCCATCATTACCTTTGCTACTGTTATATTTGTTCAGCACCTAGTTTGGAGTTTGGCACATAGTCAATGTAGTATCTGCCAAAATAAATGTTTGGAAAAACATTAGAATTCTTCCATTTATATAAAAATGGTGAGTTCTAAGAGCCTTAAATCAGAGATAGTATTCTCCTGTATCCATTGCCACAATTTTTTTAATTGATTATGACATTCTTGCATGCTGAACTCAGACTGGGCCCAGAAATGATCTTCAATACAGGCAGCTTCCACCAGTTGTAATATATGACCTATGAGATAAAATCTAATTGCCATTGTTACAGTGAATTCTATTCAGGATGGCCTTCGCTTTGTTCACTCAATATTCCCTGAGATTTTGCCTCTATCTTTGTTCGTGCTGTTTCATTTATCTGAAATAGCTACTTTCCTCCAAACACACTCCATTTGTTGAAAACCTATTAATTCCTTAAGTCCTATCTTGAGCACCATCTTTTCTGCCAAGCCTTTTGAAATCCCCTTAATTAGATGAAATCTCTGATGACTCCAACCTTACTCTACCTTACAACATAGTAATTTGTATGCTCGCCTTTACCTCCTTACTAAAATGGTCCTCCTTAAAGACAGGAAAAACGTATTCAACCCCTTACCATAACTTCAGTTATTAAACACATATACATTTGTCTCCTATCATGTGCCAGGCCCTGTGCTAAGTACTAGGGGTATAAAGCTAAAGGAGACCTAGCCTCTGTCTTAAGTAGGTCATCGTTTTCCAGGGCATTAAACAAACAAAGATATGGTTGTAGAATAACACAGCAGATGCTATACTGGAGGCATTTACAAGTCACAGTGATGGGTTGAAGTAATAAATGATCATCTCTGTATGGGCCGGATGTGGTGAGTAAAGATATTAGAATGATTAGAGACAATTAAGTAAAATGCTTAAGAGATGGGTAGGAGATTTTACAGACATGGTAGATGTTTAGTTCCTTCCATTTAACCAACTTATTTGAATTGATCTTAATGCAGCTTGTAAAATTGAAGCTGGGAAAACAAACCCTATTTTATTTTCTTACTTCTCTTTAGTTTTCTGAATGCTGCATAAAGTTTTCACATATCCTCTATCTGGATTCTCCTACGGTTGACTGCCTTTCCACACTACAGTTTATTCAATTCATTCATGCAGGCCTTGCCACTGTTCTATAGACTCACCCTGGTTGCCCTGTGCTCTGTAGTAGTTGCATTATTTCCAATAGGAAGTGCCATGATAAGCCACATCAAACAGATATTTGGACTGTGCTGAAGTAGATCCTCCTCTACCAACTTATATAACTGTGTGAGTTGAGGAAATGTGCCAAGAACCCAAATCCAGTTTTCTGCTATAGGATGTAAGGGCTGCTGAAAACAATGTTCTCAGCCAGGACAGAGGCAGTACAGTCATCAGAATCACTAGGAGATATATCATCAAGTGGCACAAGGTCAACCTGACTTCCCTCTTTTAAAAAAATACCACCCAATCACCGTTGAAAACTACTCCTCCAAAAATATTAAATGCTTCAGAAAGTCAATGAATGTAGCTTGATAAACTTAAAATTGCTAACTGAACTTCAAAATAATGCTCAGGAAAAGGAAGATGCCATCAGTTGAATAATTTGGGAATGTTTCTGAGAAATTAAAGATTGTTTTTCATCAACTAGAAAATATTTGGTATGTTAATCACACTAAAAAAGATGATAATTTCCATGTAAACATGAAGGTGCTGCAAGCTCTCTTAGCTAAAAGTGTCTCAAACTTTAAGGTACTCCAGACTTACCCAGAGATCTTGCTACAAACATTAGGTCATTGAGTTCCACTCCTAGAGATGTGTTTTAGAAGGTCTGGGTATGACTCCAGGACTTTGCAGTTTGAAGAGGCATCATGGTGGGTAATGTTGCAGGCAGCCCACAGACCATACTTTATCCCAGGTAAATTATCCCTGATCTTGTGGGATTAAAACACAGTGAACTGTATAGCTGACCCTTGAACAACACAAATTTGAACTGCGTGGGTCTACCTGCACACAGATTTTCTTCACCCGCTACCACTCCTAAGACAGCAAGGCCAACCCCTCAAGACCAACCCCTGCTCTTCCTCCTCCTTTTCAGTCTACTCAATGTTGAAGGTGAGGTTGAAGACCTTTATGATAATCCACTTCCTCTTAGTGAATAGTAAATGTATTTTCTATTATGACTTTTAAAATAACACTGGTTTTCTTAATACCACTGTATTTTCTCTTGCTTTCTCAGTAGGCTATTAATAGTTAAATTTTGGTGGAGTTAAAATTTATATATATATTTTTCAAATGCATGGAGGTCAGCACCCCTAAACCCTGCATTATTCAAAGATCAACTGTATAACATTATTCCCACCACAACCTCTATATGCTAATGTGGGAAACAATATGCAAAGAGATTAAAATTTCTACCTTTGACAAGTGGCCTGCCCCCAAACTTCTCTGTTGTCCTTGACTATTCTTTTTGGCCAAGAAAGGGGAGTAATCGTCTTCCCCATCTCCACATTTAATACAAAAACAATTTTAGAAATCTATTTCTCTTATTGATCGCGCGTGTGTGTATGTCATTATGATTTACTTAGGCAAGAAAGAGCTAAAGCCAATCTCCCAACCAATCATTAATGAAGTTTTAGTATCTACTGATTACTGGCCACTACGCACAAGGAGAGTTTCTCATCTCACTTCTCCCTCACAATAACGTTAGGAAAAAGGGGCAGCTGTCTTCACTTTACAGATGAGGAAACAAGATGAATAGTTAGGGAACTTGCAAAGATCAAAAAACAAGTGAAATCCAAGCTTCAAATCTAGGTGTCAGATTTGACCAACCACTTTGTCTTTACCACAGCTAACAGTTGTTATTTTCCTTCATTTTGGGGGGGCTGTAAACTTTGAGGGAATGATGAGTTTGTACCAGCGGCAATTTACTGTTTAATGATACAAGTGAAGTTATATCCTTCCCTCATATCCTTCGGTCTCATTCCCATCTAAGGATGGGATCTGTAATCACGTTCTCCAACAGCCAGCTTCTAGCTTCTGTGGTTTTCTCTGCCTTTGACAACCATTTATTCCTCTTCGTTTAAGATTCTGTCTCATCGATCTTTGATCTAGGCACTTTTTCTTTCTTCTCCAGAGTGTTTCTTCCCAGCAGTCCCCTAGTTTTATTATTCGAGATTTCAGACCTTCCTTTCTCTTTTAGCTTTAAGCTTTGGGCTTTTCTCTCCCTCTCTATCTGTGGTGGTCATATGGCATGCTGTTTCTTTCATTTAGTTTTCTTTTTCGTGTTCAACCATATATTCTTTTCTGTTCCCCATTATTCTAGATTGCATCATGTCACCTTAATCCTTACTAACCTGCTGGAAAGATTTTCTCTCTCTAGTATTTCTGATACCAGCCTGTTAACCATGGGGGAGAAGGGAACATTTGACATCCTCATAGTTAATTTTATTGATCACATTGATATTGTTCCAGAATTTTGCATACTTTTTTATTTACTCAAGTGTGTGAGTATCCTATCTGTGGCCTAAAATGAATTGGCAAGTTTTGATACAATTGCCATTGAGCCTCAAACTTAGCAGTGAAGTGAATTTACAGCAAGAGATAGGATAATATACTCACACTTGAAACCACAAGGACCTCATCAGCCACGAAAAGTAACATTTCCTGAAAATAGAAAACAGGCTAGTTTCCAGACATTTCAAACCAGTGGATTTTTTTGTTGTTGTTGTTCTAAGACATCTTCATAACAACTACTAAATTTAATTTTAAAAAATCAAACTCTTCTCTCTCAGGCTTACAATCCAGTACAAGAGCAGATATAAATTCTGTCATTGGAATGATTTACCTGTCACTATCACATAATTTATAAATAAGATAGAGAACAATATAATTTTTAATACCATGAGTCATATGCTTTATGTTGCAATAATTTTAGTTTAGTCTTTCTTTGCTCTTTAGCAAAATAAAAGCAAAATAATTTCCAGAACAGAGGAATTGTGACAGGGAGAACAAGAAATGCAATGCATCAGAGCAACACAAGATGTCACTTTTACACAGGCCTGCATTTGCAGTGTAAGGCTATATCTGCATTGTGCATAAAATAGTATGTGAAGGGAAAAGCATCAAGATTTACAAATGCTTCAGAAGCATGAACAGGAGCAAGAAACCTTGGTTTTGTTTTCAGTATTTTTAATGATATCTTGAAATGTATCGCCAAACTGGAATTATTCTCCTGTATCTGTGTAAGTTCACACAATACATTGCTTTAACAATACATTGCATCCGCAAATTTCTGGATAGCACAGAATCCAAAAACAAGCTTATTCTCACTGCATAGCATATTTTTTCTCTCAGCTTCCTTATTTCTGCATCATTAGTTGCCTTCCAACATCTTATTGGGGCCTAATCTGGTAAAATAGGTCTCTGACTATTTTCTTTTTCTGGTCCTGCCCAATTAACCCATTTTGCACACTGCTCCCAGGTGGACCCTCTTGGGGGCAATTCTGATCCCAATATTCATCTGTTCTCCAAGGTCAGGTTGAGCAAGAAGTATTAGTTTCCTATTGCTGCTACAATAAATAACCACAAACCGAGTGGCCTAAAGAACACAAATTTATTTTCTGCAGCTCAGAAGTCTGACTTGGATCTCACTGAGCTAAGATCAAAATGTTAGTAGGGTAGGATTACCTTCAGGAGCTCTGGGAGGAACCCATTACCTGGCCTTTTCCAGTTTTCAGTGACCACCTGCTTGCCTTGGCTGGTAGCCCCTTCCTCTGTGTTCAAAGCCAACATTATCAGGCCAACTCCTGTCCTGTTGCCATCTCTCTGGTTTTTCATAGTCACATCTTTCTCTAACCCTTTTAAAAACCCTTGTGATTATGTTGAGCCCACTGAGGTAATCCAAAATCGTCTCCTTATCTTAATGTCTTCAGGTCAGCTGATTAGCAACTGTAATTCCATCTGCAACCCTAATTCCCTTTGCCTTGTAGCCTATCATACTTACATCTTCAGGGAAGTCATTATTCTGCCTACTATACAAGGTATCCAAAAGGCTTCAAGATCTGGCCTAGTTTTACTTTCCATCCTTGAGCCCCTTCTGGGGTCTATTCTCATTTCTTTTGTGTCAAGTGTTTCGGCCAAACTAAATTTCCCATAAAGTGGCCGGTGTTCCTTCTTTAATCTCTAAATTTTGTTCATGCTGTTCTCATTTCCTACGTTATTTTCCAACTTCTCTGAAAACATATCTTCATTCTTCAAGTTTCCTCCCCTGTGAATCTTTTAAACACTCTCTTAGGCAGAACTACTTCTTCATGTAGTTCTTGATTACTCCTTCATGTGTGCTTTCATTGACTATATCTTCTACAGAATTATTGTGTTAAGCCATCTGTAATTTTTTTCTTTCCTTTTTTCTTTTTTTTTTTCCTGAGGCCCCAGGATACATTTTCCCCCAACCTTTCCAATTGCAAAATTGTGAAAGGTGGTAGATATATTTTGTTAGATGTTTGAAAAGTATATTATAAAGTAAGAGAAGCTGCCATTACAGACTCCCTTCTCCAAATACCAGTGGCTTAACATAACAGAAGGCTATCTCTTGATCATTTACAATACAAGGCTGGTATTTGTGGTCTACTGGTAACTCTCATCCACACTGATTCAAGGACCCTGGTGCCTACCACCTCCTGGTTCTGCTGTACTACCAGGCCCTTCTAATTCAAATCCAGACAGTAGAAGGTAAAAGAGAATGTTCAAGAGATTCATTTGATTTTTAAAAGGTGGCTTGGAGGCTCCTTCATTTTTATTTACATTCCCTTGGAAAAAACTTTGTTACATAGTCCCCTCAGTGCCCCCAAAAAACTGCAAGGGAGCCTGGGAAATGTAGTCTAACCAGGTATCCAGCAAAATCCTATTACCACAGGGAAGAAGGTAACGGCTTTTAGTAGAAAACTGTGATATGTGCTACAGAGTGAAGAGGGAATGCTTCCCTCCTGCCAACTCTTATTTGAACATGTATCTCTTATGTAAATGATAATATTCCACCTTGTATCCTATTTCTTTGTAATATATGTCTGACTTATTCCAAAGTACATAAATCAGATCAATGCAGTAGAGGAATGGTAAAAGTATGTATAAATCCTACATTTTACACAAGCTTTCCTATAAGAATATTTATTAAGTATCATTCTGTTAGATTGAATTGTTCCTTATGACCTGGATAAATAAGGAAGTTTTTTTTTTTTTTTTTTTTTTGGAGAGGACAGAGTCTCGCTTTGTCGCCCAGGCTGGAGTGTAGTGGCGTGATCTTGGCTCACTGCAAGTTCCGCCTCCCAGATTCACGCCATTCTCCTGCCTCAGCCTCCTCAGTAGCTGAGACTACAGGCACCCGCCACCATGCCCAGCTAATTTTTTGTATTTTTTAGTAGAGACCGGATTTCACCATGTTAGCCAGGATGGTCTCGATCTCCTGACCTTGTGATCCACCTTCCTCGGCCTCCCAAAGTGCTGAGATTACAGGTGTGAGCCACCGCACCTGGCCCAGGAAGATACAATTCAAAGTCTTCAGACATAATTTTAAATGTTGAGAGAAAAAGTAGGCATTGTTCTGTGGCAATGGTAAGAATGATGGAAAGCAAGATGGTAAGAAAAGAATACAGGACTTGACAGAAGGTGAGACTTTTGTCAAGAATGTTAGTTATGAGCCTGGGGTTTAAAATTAAATGGATTAGTTCTATATTTTTATGGCTATGTCACTTAAACTCTCTGAGTCTCAATTTCAGTATCTGTCAAATGGAGGTAACTGTTTACCATTTTTAGAAGGTTTAGATTAGGTAAGTTTGTAAGACACTTAGAATTTCTAATTCATAAATACTCTAAAATGCTAGGTTTTATTTTTCTTAAAAATTGTTGAATAAGGAAATCTATATTAACCTTAGATTTTTTAAAGCATGCATATAAAGAACAAAGACAAATAGAAGTTTTGAGGTAAGAACAAATTCAGGAGAGCTGAAATTCAAAGACCTGATGTTTATAAGGACACAAGGACACACAAAAGATCCTTCAAGGTTTTTACATTTACAAGAAGAAAACAAAAAAGTGCTTGAGGTTAACAAGCTACATTTTTTTATCCCCCCAAAAGCGTAGCATCTCAAGAGTGGAACAAACACTTGAGAGAAGTGGTTGAGGCACCATGCAGGTAAAGTGGTTGGGGAGAACCATTCTGCCCTGAATAAATGGCTTTATGGCCAGGCTTTGGGTGTCTAAGTTCCAAAGTGAGAAAACTTGCCAATGAGATTGAAAACTTGATATTGAATTAATCAAATAGAATAAAGGACCAATAGGAGAGGCACAAGAAAGTTGAGAAGAAAAAGGTGGCTCTCATTTTCAAAGAAGAATATTGATAACTATACACTGGAACATAACCTTTAGCATTCAAAAGATTCACGACAGGTTACCCTAGCTCCTCAGTGGGACATCACTCTTAGAAATATATACATCAATTTTTAGAAGCAGTCTGATTTCAGAAATAAGACAGTGTGTGCAGGCAAGAGAAGTGTCTTAGGCTAAACACACATGAGTTGACTACAACAAGATTGGGAAAGATGAATAAACATGATAGTTATGCTGAAGTCCAAGTGTGTTCATTCAAGTCTTTACTTATGTCTTTTTGGACTAAGTTTTAGAAACAGGGTGGGTGAGATGCATTTTTGTAAATTTAGTTGGTTGTTATCTTATTTAAGCTAAGTGAGAAATGTGTGTGTTACTCAAGAATAGTGTTCTTAAAGCATTAGAACTTTGACCCAAGTCTTAAATTTTAGCAATGGATAGAATTATCAGAAGAAATTATTTTCAAATTAAAGATAAATAAAATCAAAATGATTAGGCATATGGATTTTGAAATTGTTAGACTCAGAAGAGAGTTCTGGCTTCACCATTTATCAGATGTATAGCTTTATTCAAGTGATTTAACTATTCTAAACCTCAACTTCCTCATCTATAAAACTATAATTTGGAAAAGGCCATCTACCCATTATATGGATGATGTGGGATAACTAACATAAATGCACCTAGCATATAGTATATGCCCATCAGGATGGAGATAGTTACAATGCTGTTGTTCCAAATAAAACTGTCTCTCACAACGGAGAGCATTTCAATAAAGTTAAATAGCTTACAGAAGTGGATAAATCAAATCAAACAAGATTAAAATGAATTGCAATATGCCATTTGAGCAAAAATATAAGAGAACAAGTAATGTTTTTGTACAGGAATAGAACTAAAAAGGCAGATAATCCGAGGCAGATATATGTGTTTGAACCATTTAAGTAACTATGTTCAATATGAATCTATCAAAAAACATAAATCGATGAAAACACATAACTAACAAAATACCTAGTATTTTCTTTGACTACATCTGTGAAAATATGGAAAGTAATATAAATCCGAGACCAGCTTCACTGTGCTCTGTACTGTCTAACAACACTGAAAATCTTATATTATAAATGGAAGTCAGACAAAAGGAAACATATTCAAAGGAGAGTAATCAAAGCATGGGGAAGTATGCCATCTGAATAACAACTGGAAGAGAAGTGGTAGTTGTTTCCGGTTTGGGGCTATTATGAAACAGCTGCTGTGAATTTTTTATATAAATCATTTTCATAGACGTATGTTTCCATTTATCTAAGGTAAATATCTAGAAGTAGAATTGTCTATGGTAGGTGTACATTTAACTTCATTAGAAAATGCCAGTTTTCCAGAGTGGTTGTACTATTTTACACTACTTTTTAATTGTTTGTATGTTTATTTCAATCTCATTCCTTGATGGAATTATGTCAATCTTTCCAGATTCCTGTCTTAGAAAAAAATTGGAAGACTTAACCACTCCACACTCATATGCAGTGACAAAAAATAAGCAGAATTGAATATCCATTACCCTTTTAGATGGCACAGGAACAGTCCAATTTCCCTCACACTTCACTCATCACTCCTGACTCATTCATTCATTTGGTACTAACTGATATGTATTAACATGAGTTTGCATACCCTCATGTAACGGGAGACTGACACAACCCCAGTCATTTTAACTTGCTGACAGCAGGCCATTGTTGATGCTTGCATTTGAGTAAGAACATAAACTTTGAGGTGTGTGTATGTGTTTATACTTTGTCATTGTTGTTGCTTTTTGTAAGTGCCATCTTGGAGATATTTCTGTTTTTCCTTTTGACTGCCTCCTCCTTCAGTTGTACCCAGAGGGTGGGAACAGAAGCAGCAGCAGGGATGTTGCTAGGCAAAAAGTTTCTGATGACAAGGATGGAGATTGCAAATTACGATTAGTGCAAACCCGGGATGTGTCCTCAGCTTAGGATTCTGTTATTTACCTAATTTGAGCCTAATGATATGAAACATTGTTGTAATGTTGAAGTTTCCTTATCCTTTTCAAGGTGCTTCAATTCCCTGAGGAAAGAGGCAAACAGATGGAACCTTTCACACTGCAGACATAGAAGAACGAGATAGAAATATGCTCTCTGTCCTTGATGTGAAGATGCTGTCACTTTTAATTCTCCAGCTTGTTTACTTTTCTACTACATAAGAACTGGGGCTTGTTTTAGCAGCATTGATTAAGTTGTCATTGATTTTCAAGATAGGAAATAAAACTTTCAAATTTCCCACATGAATTTTAAGTAAGTCAGATATTAACAACAAGATAAAACATTTACCATGGCAATGACAGAATAGTCAAGTATCATTCAAAACCTTTCAAGGCTCACAAAGAGCATATGGATTCTAGATGTCAATACATACATGACTAGGTAGTAATTTTATTATTTAATCTAAATAAATGCTTCCATAAGCATCTAGCACAAAAAATAGAGAGTTCACTTATTTTTCTACATGTTTGTGTTCACTCGAAATTTGCAAAAAGGTATATTTTCTACCAGTCGATAGAAATCAGTCTTATTAACAGTTAAGATTTATTGAGCTCAGTATTCTGCTAAACTTTTAGAGCACTATGTGAATTAATCCTCGCAAAAACCTCAGAGCAGAGTTTGCCCAACTTGGAACTACTGACATTTTGGGCTGGATAATTATTTCAGGGTAGGGACTGTCCTGGGTATTGTAAGATATTGAGCACAATCTCTGGCCGCTACTCATTAGAAACCAGTACCGTCTCTCATCCCAAATGGTGAAAATAAGACAGAGTGCAGGGGCTCACACCTGTAATCCCAGCACTTTGGGAGGCTGAGGCAGGAGGATGACTTGAGCCTAGGAGTTGGAGACCAGCCTGGGCAAAATGACAAAAGCCCATCTCCACAAGAAATACAAGAATTAGCTGGGCGTGGTGGTGCACACCTGTCATCCCAGTTACTTGGGAGGCTGAGGTGGGAGGATCTCTTGAGCCCGGGAGGCAGAGGTTGCAGTGAGCTGAGACTGCACACTTGCATTGCAGCCTGGGCAATAGGGCAAGACTCTATCTCAAAAAAATATATATATCAAAAATATCTTCAGATATTGCAAATGTGCCATGGGGGCAAAACTGCACTCTGGCTGACAACCATTGCTTTAGGACAAATATTATTATTTCTCCTCCATTACAGAACTTACCTGGAGACACACAGCCAGCAAGATGAGCATCTGGAGCAGAGAGGTAAGCTTGTTTGGATAAAGCCCAGGAACTTTGTATTAATTGATAATGTCTCCAGTTGATTTCAAAGATACATGAGCAGAATTGTGTCTAGTTACATGTGAGGGTTTTCTTAGTATTTACTTTAATGTATATGTGAATTGAGCATTTACTATTTGGAAAATACTACACCAGAGCAAAAAGTGATGACAAACTTAACTTACTCATGGCCACTGAAGAACTTAAACCTTGTCATTGGTAAATAGCTAATTCACAATTGAGGTTATGAATTTCATGTACTATACTCAAATGCCTTTAAAGAATGAAATATACATTCAAGTTTCTTAAACATTACCTTTTAAACATTTCTGTTCATTTAAGTTTTGGTATCATTGAGCAAATATGCAAATATAAAATTATTACCTATGGTAGAATTATCTTGTGAGAGACAGTGTATCTCTATACTACAATAATTGGCAAATCTAGCCCATTATCTGTTTTAGTAAATAATGTTTTATTGGGACATAGCTATGCTCATTTGTGTATGTGTTGTCTGTGGCTACTTTTATGCTGTGATGACAGAGATTAGTTGTTGTGGCAGAAATCATATAGTTCACAAAGCCTGAGACTTTTACTATTTGGCCTTACGAGAAAGTTTGTTAACCCTAACATAGTATTTCAAGGTAGTCAGATTTTTGTAGCTGTGTAATCAAAGGTATTCTACTTGTCTGTGTTTATGCTTTGTATATTTTTAAATGTATATTAATCTGGAATACATCTGTGAAGCACAAGAAATAACATTCAGTCTTTTCTCCTATTAAATTGCCTTAATAAAGAATAATTGATTAAAATGATCTGAAGACTCATTCTGTGCTAGTCAATTTGCCAGGAGTTCTACATGCATTACACTACTTAATTGTTACAACAACACTGTGAGGTAGTCAGTCAATTTTCACTTTTTATGAGGTCACTGAGACTTATGAAGGCTATGGAACTTCCTCAAGGTCATGCAGAATCAGAACACAGACATGTTTGATTGCAAAGCTCAAGTCTATTTAACAACTGTATTACACTCTGTGCACAGAACAAAATGTCAATAAAAATTTTTTTTGGTTTTACCTATGTTTTAAAGATCAAAGCAGATAATTTTTTCAAAGTTTATCCACATTTTCTGAATCTTCTTATAAAGAAAAAATACCCTATGCCTGCATAAATGAAAGGAGACCAAGATTATTGACTTATTCATTTAGCAAATACATAGTGAGCCCCTATCCTCCACTAGGCATTGTGCTAAATACTAACGATATAGTTGATAAGATACATAATCCTTTACCTCATCAGGCTCTGCTCCTAGTGGGGAGACAAAAGAAAAGCAGAAAAAGATGACAACACAACGGGCTGAAATGACCATAATACAGTTATGTGCCAGGTACTTAGAGAGGATGAAGGTTTCACGAATGTATTTGAAACCAAGACTTGATAGGTGAATAACGATCAGCCCTGATGGAGATTTGGACTCTGGCCATGAAGTCTTTGGAACTGCCTTGGGATACAGAAGTGTTTTTGTACAATTCCTGACTCTGCAAGCTTGTGTTTTAGTTAGGGGATGCAAGCTAGAATGTGTAAAATATCCATTAATAATACAAGACATCTTATGAGTAACTGCTAAATTGTGTGGAACAGCATAAAAGTACAATAGCAATTGAGAGTTGAAGCGAATCAACAGAGTGTAGGGGGGAGTCAGAGGGAAGGAGGGATGGAAGTTGAACGTTTAAAATAATCAGAACCTGGCTAAATGGGGAAGAGGGGGTGTTGAGGGGACTGAGTATTTTTGGTGACCAACTGAAGCAGGGATAGTGTCCACAAGCTCTTGACTCCTAAAGAGACTGGCCTCGATAAAATCAGTGTTAAAAATAGTGGGAGAGAAAGGTCTATTGGTAGCTTTGGGCAAACATGTAGATAGTTTTGAGAAGAGTGGAAGAAATAAGAAAACATTTATCTGGGCTGGGCGTGTGGCTCACACCTGTAATCTCAGCACTTTGGGGTCCAAGGTGGTTGGATCACTTGAGGTCAGGAGTTAGAGACGAACCTGGCCAACATGGCGAAACCCCGTCTCTACTAAAAATACAAAAATTAGCTGGGTATAGTGGCACGCACCTGTAGTCCCAGCTACTCGGGAAGCTGAGGCAGGAGAATTGCTTGAACCTAGGAGGCAGAGGTTGCGGTGAGCCGAGATCATGTCACTGCACTCCAGCCTGGGTGACAGAGCAAGACTCCACCATCTCAAAAAAAAAATATATATATATATATATATATACACACACACACACACACACACACACACATATCATACTGATAATAGGTGGTTTGTAAATAGCATAACATAATCTTAGGTGAATAAGTGAAAAAAGACCAAATGCATTAAATAAATCATTGCTGTAGACAATTTTTAAAACTTCTATTAATGTAATTTGATCCCAAAATAATTGGTATTCATGCCACATTGAAGAGGCTGCACAGTACTTTAAAAATGAATTGATATCTTCAAGTAAATAATTCTAGTTTATCACTTAATAAGGGTACCTACCTTACTGTGTATCTGACACTGTGAATAAAAGCATCTATGACTCATTATCACCTCCCTAGCTTTCAGTCTAATAGAGGAGGCAAGGAGTAAATCAAATTATCATACAATGACCCCCACATTTAACAACTAGATAAGAATTCCAAATCAGAAGCAATCACCAGGAGAGTTCATCATAAATGATGCTGGCTTAGGAGTAGAGGACATTAAGGAAGGTTTTATTCTGATTAAATGGGATTTAAAGGGAGCTGAAAAATAAATAAATGTTGCTGAGGCAAAAGGCAGGTACATGTTGTGGACTGAGTAAGGAAGAAGCATCCAGACTGAAGAAGTAGCATATACAAATCCCTGGGCAGGAGGGAGAACAGAATATTCTAGCTTGTGAATTTATTTGAAATGTGAAAGATACATTTGGAGTAGTCATTAATGGTCTCAAATTCCTACTGTTGAAGTAAAATTGCAGCTTCACAGACAAGGACACATGGTTTTCTTTATTATTCAGATGTAAAATCTGTACATCTGGCGCAAGCAATGTAAGTAGGTAAGGTATAAATAATTTGAAAATGCTAGATCATTTAAAAAACTGTTATGTTTCTCTGCCTGAAAATAGCACTTTTTTCTTTCTACCCGGAGACAAAAGAAAGATCAGTTATACATCTAAGTCTTGGGTTGAAATAGATTGGGTCTTAAAATTAAACACACATAGTTAGGATTATTTGATCTAGATCAAATAACCACTCCTATGTTGATTAATGTAGCTCTTATGTAAAATTCATCTCCTTTTCCTTCCTCTGTTCCATTTATTTGCTTTTTTGGTAAAGTTGCTTATTTTGAATATGATTTAAATACTGTTTTAGCAATCATGAAAATAAATGTTAAAATTGTTTTGATTAAAGACTTACATTTTGTTCTGCTTCTCATAAACTTATGAGATCAAAATTTTTAATCTTCTATCTTGAACCTAGATAGCTGTTTTAAGCAATATGGAAAGGAAATATTTATGAATACAAACTTTGAGAAAGGCACAGTGCCAAGAACCACTGTGAGGAATATCACCCCATTTTCATCAAGTTGCTCATAGTCTAGATGGGAAGCCTAAACTTAAATTATATGTATAATTTTATATCCCATAGAGATGAACAATATGTATGAAATAAAAACGAATTGGGAAAAACTTATTTGGAGAAGAGGATGGTCTGTAGTGTTCTGTATGAGAGCTTCATGGATAAGAAAGCACTAGAGTTGGATCTTGAAATAGATTAGATTAGATTGGGATACAAGAGGCCTATTAAATTAGTAGATGGGGTGTTTATCCATGTCTATTAAATGTCAGAGTCCACATCTCCATCTAGTATGCTATATTTTCTCCCTAATGGCATTTTTTAATATCATGATCAGTTTTGATAGAATTCTTCTATTATAAATACAATGTGTTTTTATTGTCTGTTTTTTAGGAATTTTACTTTAACAGAAGATAGTAGTGAGGGCTTGAACACTAAGGAATTAATGAGAGATCAGGTAACCATCAGTTAATACACATTCAATGCTCTTTTAGCTTGGTTATTTTCATTCTTTCAAGTCTCATTTTCATGAGATGATTTCTTCCAAGGGGCTTTAAGATTTGACTTTTGTAATCAGGTCATGATGTGGCTTGCTTGCTTATGTGAGAGGATTTTAGTGCAAAGTGAATTAAATTCATAGAAGAGAACTCTGTTGCTTGAACTTATGAAAAGTTTAGCTTTTAGTTTGAACAAGAGTATTTTACAAGGGACAATGGTGATTTTAGACTATGCTGATTATTTTCATATTTGAGTAAAAGTGAGTAGATTGTAGTTTTTCCAAATTTGTGGCCATTTTGAGAAGACAGCAATGTATATGTAGTCTAGTTTCATAGAGAATTCTCGTAAGAAATAGTGAAAGATAAATTGATACAGAAAATGCAATTAAGGCCTAATTATATGCGTACTTAATGGATAGGTGAAGGCATTAAGGAAAGAGAGAGGGAGAAACAGAGAGCGATCATGTGCATTTCAAGTGTAAACTGGTAATTGTTTGAGGGATTTGTGAAAGGATATTTGGAAATCAATGTTTTATCACATGAATATAAGAAAGGACGCCAACAGAAATATAATACTTCACAAAATTATTTTTGCACATGGTGATAATCATCAGTAAAATAAGATTTACTTTTCATCCAATAAAACATTAGAATAGTGTAACCTACAAAGATGCTATTTTCTTCATTACATAACAAATTCTGTGAATTTTCTCAAAGTATCGCTCTCAAAGAAATGTGAGGTTTTAAGATTAGATAAGTAATATAAAACAAGGAAGAAAAGAAAAAAATGAGAACTAATTACATAAAAATTAAATCATCAGTTGTCACACTCTAATATTGTTGGGCTTCAAATGGAATGCCGTGAATGATTAAACACATGAACAAAAATGCTATTGTGATCATTTCTCAAAATTCACAAAAAGAAAATTATAATAATCAAAATTTAATCTATGCTTAATACTAGAATATTATTAGTACTTAGATTTTGAATATGATTCTCAACATGTTGAATGTTTTAAGAAAGTACTTTATTCCAAATGATGACAAAACTATTCATGACAGAATAATCTGAGATTATCGGAAGTTTCCTAATTTGTTTTCGTGTGTTAATTGTTATTTAGACACTAGGAACTATTTTAAACCTAGGCATTGCTTTAATTCTTACACTATTCTTACAACATACAACATGTCTATTGTAGTTAGTATAATCACTAATTTCCTAAATAAGGAACATAAAGCTTAAGAATTTAACACCTTTGAGGCAATTAAGATGGTAATTAATTGAGCTAGAGTTTGAACCCAGATCCCAGTGATTACAAAAAAAATTTAACGATCAGGTTATAGGGCCATCTATAGAAAGGACCACAAATACCCTACTCAGTAACTACAGAGGTTCCAGTAACTGGGTTACAGAACTTCAGAGAACCACTTACTAACTGAGCTAGTTATCAGTTAGTTATCATCATGCTAATTATCTGTAATGCAGCATTCATGTTAGTACTTACAACCTCTTAGGTCTGAAGTAGTAATTTAATAATGTAATGCACAGAGGTAGTTTAATAGTTTAATTTCGATTATGCATGACCCTAAGAAAGTGAGCATTAAAATAGCTTTTATTATTATTCTTAGATTCATATACCTGTGTTTACAAAACTGGGTACCTTAGATTTGTGTGGCATAGCGGAGGTTTCAAAATGTTTTCACACATAAAATATTCATACATATGTTATTTAACATTTTATGTCATGTTTAATTAAGATAGGCTTAACATCTGCGATTGTAAGGCTTAAGAATGACATATAAAATTCCGGTGCTGCAACTCAACTAGCTTTTGGGGAAAAAAAACACAGAATACACTTTTTTTTTTAGGTTTGAGATTCAGTTCTGAAGAGTTTGCTGCTTTACCTTCTGAACTTACTCACTTGAAATATGGCTTTCTTTCTACGATTCTGTGGAATTGGCAACCTCCGTTTTTATTCTAACAATGCAATACATTTCTAAATTAATATTATACACATTTTTCCCCCAGCAAAAACTGCTCCCAATCAGAATAAATACACATCTCCCATACTTTGCCTACACTTTTACTTATCTCATTTGAGGAATGTATCTATTTTAAGAAAAACAAGAAATATAACCTGATTGTGTTTCTCGGGGTCAGAATCCTGTTCTTTGAGTATCTTCTGATCACAGTAAGCCTTTGATGAATTTTGCTAAAATTGTTGAACATAATTTGAGTAGCTACAAGCTTGGGAACTAACTATATAAAATTATATCCACGCCATCAAGTGACTTGCAATTTTATTGGTTAGAATTCTCTTTTAAACAGCTTTTTTTTTTTACCAAGACTTTGATAAACGTAATGAATCTTTTTAGATAATATAGAGAAATGCAGATTATTATAACAAATGCCAAGGTACTCATCTTGATTTTCTTAATTGTCTTCATTGTTAAAAAATTATTGCTTCCATGAATCTGTGCATGTCTGTCTAATTCAAGTTTCTATATGTTTCCTAAAATTTATATATTTCTACTCAATGTATAATATTAAATTGTGGATTTTATTCTTTACATAAAGAGTGTTATACTGTACCTATTCTTTTTTTTTCCATTTCACTTTTGAGATTAGCCATGTTAATGGACATAGATCTATTTCACTTTAATTGTTGAATAGTATTACATGATTTTAAAATATTGTATTTTGTTTATTCCCCTGGTAATGGGAACAAAATGAACAATAATAAACAATGTTCAACAGTATATTCTTGTACAGATGTCCTTGCTGACATAAGTAGGAATAGTTCTAACAAATATACTTTTGAGTGAAATTGCTGGATTTAAGGGTGTATGTGTTTTCAACTACTTTGGTGTCAGACTCCTTTTGCTCACATTCCATATTTATAGTCAGAAAATCCAAACTGCTGTACCTGTGAAAAATGTCTAGGCATGACTCTTTTTATCACTTCTACTTGTCACTGTGGTCTGAACATCCTCTTGATAAGCTACTGCACCAACAAACTAACTGTCCTCTTTGCATCCACCCTTCCTTCTATAGACCATCTGCCACACAGCAGCCCAGGGGATACTTCTAAAACTTAATTCAGATCCTATTACTTTTCTGCCTCAAGCCCCATAAGGGCCACTAATTCATTCAGAGTAAAAGACAAAGATGTTATAATAATTTACAGCCCACAGCCACAACTCAAGATTGCTTTGTTTACTTGTTTTCCTTTTTCGTCTTCTCTAGACAGTAGATGGAGACTTTCCCTCCAACTTCATCCCCATTTCTGACAATGGGAAACATTATTACTTCCTCTTTTCCTGATGGTGTGGTATTTTGTGGTCCTTATTTAATGTGGGTTTGGTTTCCCATGGGGTTCCCAGCCCCAGGTGGCAGGCACTGACTTTGACTTTCCTCCTTCTGCCCAGCAGAGCAACAAACCTCAAAGCCCAGTTTACTTAGATTAGCAGATACTCAGGGAGAAAAACAGTTAAATGCTCCTGTGATCTTTATTTTGCAGGGTTTCCACTCTCTTTTATATTACAGCTGGTTATTCCCACCAATCCTGTCAACACTTGGTCTCTTAAAGAGTTTTAATTTTTTAAAATCACCCTTGGTCACTAAACTTACTATTTAAAGACAAAACAAACAAATAAAACCATCATGAACATATTCTTTATCAATAAATGAATATAATAGTCCCAATAATTTTAAACACCATAAACCATTTGCTTCTCCAGAAAATCAAGGGCTCTAGTCTCCGAGAGGGAGAGTGAATCTACTCTGGTTGAACACAATCAAATACTGAATTATTTTTATTTTAACTGTCATTTTAGTAGTTCCTAGACCTTCAGAAGCTTGTCAGAAATGAAAATGTTATGTGGTTATTACATTATTTAGTGTCTTGCATGAATAAATGTTTTCAGTTTCCCCTATTTGGACTATCTAAATAGTCTAGAACAATCATAGCATCTGCTTGAATTTCTGATAGCCTTAGAAAGACAGGACAGAGCACCAAAATGACATGTATGATGGCAACATAAATTAATAAAGACACAAATATCTACTTTAGACAGCTTTCCTTTTACATTTTTATTTAATTGGAAAGATATGAAAACAAAATTTAAAATCTTCCATAAATTTCTCACTAAAAAAAAAGTACACACAACAAGAAAAGTGGTGTTATTTCTTTTCTGATCTTCCAATTCTAATACCAAGAGAAAACAGTTGCTAATAACATGATACGTGTTTCTGGATTTCTTTATGCATGTTTACATATACTTTTTATAAAACTTAGATCATATTACATAAACTATCCTGCATACTGCTTTTTTTTCACCTTAAGGGGTTATTGTAGTAAATGCATACATTTAGTTAATTTTCAAATTATGAATATGAATAGCACAGCCTAATTACTAGATAAGTATTAGGACATATGGGAATTAGAATAAGACATATGTCAGCACAAAAATAATAATACCATAGATGAATACAACTTAAAAAACTGCTTTATAACATTATTTGCAGTTAATATGATTTTTGTTTTATTCTCAGAAATATTTACTATGGAAAATGCAGATTGTCATCTTTTTTCAATTTAATAATGTAAGGGCTATATTCATATACTCATGTTTGCTTATAATATCATTTGGATAATTTAGTATTATGAATATACCTCCACTTACTTTAGTTTCTATAGTCAATTTTTTTCATTTCCTATCATAATTTAGTAATACACATTTACATAAAAGATTTCCACATATCTTAACATATAAAACTACAGTATGTGAAAATGATCATTGTAAAGTTTTTCTATAATGTATTAATTGGTCATAACAAAATCATTCCTGCTTCTTTGCCTCATAAAATGATTAGAAGTGAGAGCTTAGACCTGCAGCATCCAATATGGTGGCCAGGAGCCACTTGTGGTATTTGGGATTGTGAAATGCTGCAAGTTCAAACTGAATAGTGTTATAAGAGTAAAATACACATTGGATTTCAATGACCCAGTATGAAGGAAAGGAATACAAAATATCTCATTAATCATGTCATATTGATTTTATTTGAAATGAAAATATTTTTGAACACTAGGCAAATAAAATATATTTTAAAAAATTATCTTCATCTTTAATTTAATTGGATTTATTTTTGAAATGTTGCTACTAGAAAATTGATGACTGCATTTGTGGCCCCGTTATATTACTTTTGGACAGTGTTAGTACAGTTTTTAAAATTAATATACCTCTTGCCTTTGAGACATAAAAATGCAAAGTCAACAAAGAAGGGTATAACTCATTGAAGCAATTTACTGACCTAGATGTGGCCAAGAACTTTTCCAGGGACCCACGGAACCTACTGCAGATTCCAGAATCAGGAAAGTGAAAACTTGCATAGCTGATGGCACACACTTCTATATTCTTTCATTTTGTTCCCTATTTGATCCTTAAGAACCAGCTAGTTGAACAGATAAACAGGGGCTATGCAACTAAAAATTTCTGCACTTCACTTGTATGCAAAAAGGATGAATGACAAGTGAGAAAACTTAAGTATTTAAGTATCCACTGAAAACCAAAACTGCTTCTGGGTCATGCATAGATTGATTGAATCCAGTTTTCTGGATTCAAAGATTGTCTTAGACTGTTTGGGGTGCTATAACAAAATTCCTTAGACTAGGTAATTTCCAAAAAAATAGATATTTATTATTCACAGTTCTGGAGGCTGGGAAGTCCAAGATCAAGTCACCAGCAGATTTACTGTTTGGTGAGAGTCAGTTGCTCTAAACAGCACCTCACATGGCAGAAGAGCAAAAGGTCTCCCTCAAACCTCTTTTATTAGGGCAGAAATCATATTCAGGAGGGAAGAGCCCTCTTGACCTAATCACCTCCTAAATGCTTCATTTATTAATACTGTCACTTGAGGATTAAGTGTTAATCTGTAAATTTTAGAGGAGAAGCATTAAAATCACAGCATTCTGTCCCTGGTCCCCCAAAGTTAACGTCCTTCTCATTTGCAAAATACATTTACTTCACTCAAATACTCCAAAAGTCTTATCTTATTCCAGCATCAACTTTAAAGTCTAAGTCCAAAGGTACATCTAAATATCATCTAAATAAGATATGAGTGAAACTTAAGGTTATAATTCATTCTGAAGCAAATTTCTTCCCAGCTGTGAGCTTGGGAAATCAAACAAGTGATGTGTTTCCAAAATACAATGGTGAAACAGACATAGACATTCCTATTTCAAGAGTGACAAATAGTAAGAAAGCAAGAGGTACCTGGTCTCAAGAAAGTCCAAAATCCAACAGGGCAAACAACAGGCCCAAGAGAACTGTGGAGGGAAGGATATTCCCAAGACAAGAGACCAGTAGAGCTACCAGTGTGCCACTCTTGCCTAGGAGAGATGCAGGAGTGTGACTTCCATGTATCAGAGCTTCTGCATGAGCTGTGCCCAGCAAAACCATGGGGCCATGGCTTCCTGGAGCCTTGAGGACCCATTTACCACCCCAGTTTGTTTGGAAGGTTAAGATATCAAGCCAGAGATTATTCTTAAGCTTCAAGTCTCTCTGGACTATTCTTTGAAACTGAAGTGGAGATAACTATGTGCCTAGAGCTTGTGTACTCTGCATGCGAGCAGAAATAGCACCTTTCAAATACTATCAAGGTACTACCTGTGCCCTCTGGAGGGGCAGCTGGAAGTGCACTTCTACCTGCTGGAGTCACAGGTGGGGTAGATCCTTCAAACCACTCTCCCTCTGAAGACCCTGGAATTCTGGGCCTATGATGGGAAAGGCAATCCTGCCTCTGAAATGCCTTCAGGGTCATTGTGTGTGTGTGTGTGTGTGTGTGTGTGTGTGTGTGTGTGTGTGTGTGCTTATTTTTGTTTTTTGTTTTTTGAGACAGAGTCTCGCTCTGTAGCCCAGGCTGGAATGCAGTAACAGAATTCACAATCTTGGCTCTCTGCAACCTCTGCCTCCCAGGTTCAAGTGATTCTCATGCTTCAGCCTCATGAGTAACTGGGACCACAGGCAGGTGCCACCACACCTGGCTAATTTTTTGTATTTTTGGTAGAGACAGGGTCTACCATGTTGGCCAGGCTGGTCTTGAACTCCTGGCCTCGAGCGATCTGCCTGCCTCAGCCTCCTAAAGTGCTGGAATTAAAGATGTGAGCCACCGTGCCTGACCCAGGGTCATTCTTTTTTTTTTCTCTTGAGGAGCAGCACCTAGATTCTTTCTATTCATACAAATCTCCTTATTCAAGAGTTGCTTGCAAGGTTTGCTTGGCCACATCCTTGGTGTTCTCTCTGAAACTGTCTTTTTCATACTTTAAACATGGTCAGGCTAAGAATTTTTCAAATCTTAAATACTGCTTCCTTTTGATTATAAGTTCCATTTTTAATTTGTTCTCTCTTCTTCCATTTTACTGTAAATAGTCAAGAGAGACCACGCCATACCCTCAACCTCTCAACACCTTGCTTAGATATTTATTCTGCTAAATATCCAATTTCATCACTTGTAAGTTTCTCCTTCTACAAAGCGCTAGAACACTAACACGATTCATCCAAGTTCTTTTACACTTTACAACGAGGATGGCCTCTCCTTCAGTTTCCAATAACATGTAGCTTAGTTGCAGCTGAAACTTCACCAGAATGGTCTTCACTATCCATATTCCTACCAACATGATCACACGACCACTCAGGCAATCTCTTAAGAAGACTGAGACTTTCTCTATAGCTCTCTTCTGACCCTCCCCCAAATCGCCCTTAATGCTCCATTCATGATGATGTAGGCTTTTCCTAGTATGTACCTTCAGCCTCTACCAATTAACCAGTTCCAAGGCCACTCCACATTTTAAGGTATTTCTGAGAGCAAATACAGTACCCCCATTTCTTTGTACCAATTTCTGTCTTGGTCCGTTTTGACTGTTATAGCAAAATACCTTCGACTTGGTAATTTATAAACAATAGAAACTTACTGCTCGCAGTTCTGAAGACTGGAAAGTCCAAATCAAAGCACCAGCAGATTCAGACTCTGGTAAGGGTCTTCTTCTCCTAGACGGTGCCTTATAGCTGTGTTCACACATGACGGAAGGGCAAAAGGTCTCCCTCAAGCCTCTTTTATAAGGACACTACCCCCTTTATGAGGACAGAGCCTTCATGGCCTAATCACCTCCTAAAGGCCCTACCTCTTAATACTTCCACATCAGAGATTAGGCTTCAATTTATAAATTATGGAAGAAGCAGCACTCTGAACACAGCAAAAATGTTCATTAAAGTGTTACCGCAGTTCCTTATGAATCAAAGAAAGATTTCAAACAAGTTTTGGTTTTCATTATAATATAGCTTACTGTTTCCTCAATATTGAAAATTAACTATCCAAAGAGTTGATATATAAAATATCTTCAGAAATCAGGGTATTCAGTTAGTTCACTTTGTTTCCAAACAAATTGAATAACAGCTGTGTCCAATTATTTAGAATATTTTTAAATTTAGCTTTGGACAGAAGAAGGGTGGTTTAAGGAACACTAACAGATCTGATAAAACAGGTATTTGAATTCATAGCTCTCCTTGGTTAGATGACCTTTTACAAACTGCTTACATTTCTCGATCTCTGCTCTTCAGATAAAAAAGTCAAGTTTGTATTAGAACAGCAAAAATGCAGTGGTTATACTTTAAAGTGTTCTGTAGTACAAAACCTTCAAGAAATGCAACTAAGAATATAAATTGTAGAGATGGAAGAAGGCTTAGGTAACAGTGGAGTATCCTCATCCAGAGGTCCTCCCAGGGAATTTCCAGGGATTACAAAGGATTCCATTTTGAAAGTTTTCTGTACTGAGCTTATCTGAGTGGCAGTATGAGCTCTCAGTATCAAATAAAAATTGAGCCCTGAATGAAGCATTTGCCATTTGTCATTCCTAGCAGTGCTATGTCTTCTAATGCAGTTTATCATTTTAAAATATGACATTCCTGATTAAGTTTTATCATTTTAAATATCAAGAAAAATATTCACCCGTCATCTGCTCACCTCAACCCCTCTTTCCCATTGCTTATTCCGGGTGTCCATGATTGTCCTATAGATATCTAGTGAAGGGGGTAAATTTTAGGTAACAATGCTTGCCTCATGATCCTTTATATTCAACCTAAGCTGACTGTACCAGAAACAAATGTAACTCAGAGGCCACAACAAAACAAATAGATCGACCAGTGCCATTATGTTCTGATATCACACCAAAATATGAATTTAGTCTATCAGCTTTCTTCTCTTGAGAATATGAACTCAGAATTAATAACAACATGAACATTTTTTAAGTGGGCAACGTACCTGGAAAACTGTGATGTAGAGATGAGCCGTGAGGTGGGGTAGAGAATATAGAAGGGTTTTTTAAAAAGCAAATAGATAAGATAAAAATAGAAGGGAAGATCTCATGAGACAAACATTAAACTAAGCTGTGATCAATTTTATTTGGAGTAACATTTCTTCCATTATATTGAAAACAAAAAGTACCATAAATAAAGTATGCATCACAAATTATGTTGCTCATTAATAATCACACAATTGTAAGATGTGCCTATACTTTGGTTTTGGCCCTACCTTTTACTGTATATGAATCTTCATTTCTTGTGAAATGGAGACAATAATACAGTTGCTATGGAATTCCATTGGAAACAAAATGAAATAATGTAGGCAAAGAATCTTTTGACTACATTATTTCTAAAATTCTAAATAGAGTTCTAAAAAAACTTTTAGAATATATAAATACTCAGTTCTTAACCAACAATCTTATTAAACACCTTGCTTTTCATTGGAAAACATTTTGGCATTACTCAAATTTGAAAAGGAAGATAAATTCTGAGTCTACAGAATGTGTGTCATAATCATAATCTACAGAGATAGACCATGATATTTTAAAGATAGTAAATGTTTAAGGAAATCAGGTATTAGCTGAAAAAAAATTTTACCTCTCTTATGACATGACAGTTGAAATTCTCTAATTCTCTTAATGAATTTCACTTACAAAAAATGGGTGGCAGTATACTGAGCAGAATAATATTACTGTTCTATGTCACAACTCTCAGTAATGGACTTTTGATTATGTTTAATAAGTAATTTCTTACCAAAAATTCATGTCATAGTAATAGAATATGATAACCAGAAATGTGGCTTATACTACACAAAAAGCTATTTCTCAGATTTAAGCAGTTCCATTGTTCAAAATAAATACACTAATACATGATATAAATCAAGCTTTTGGATGCTCAAAATAGTTTTGACTGAAGGAGTGATAATATTCAGCCCTCATTACTGATGTAATTGTAAACCTCCTTGAAACATTCATATGAAGATGATCACAGGAAAATAAGGCATCGTACAAAACTTGAGCTTGGGCAAGAAACATCACAATGTGAGACAGCTAGCGACTTAAAAGTGATGCCACGGTGAATACTCTGGGGAATGAAACACTTCAAATGTTCAAAAATTCAGAAAACAAATTATGCCTCACCTATGTGAAGCCCTATGTGTCCTTTTCTACATAGCACAAGAGAATTCTAAGGGGATTGGGAATTGGTGCAGAAGGAAAGGAGGAAGGAAATTACTGCATTTTCACCTTCTCCCACTTTATCACTGGGCTAGGGGATGACTCATGTACATCTTCTTGAAATATCCATTGTCATCAATAAAATGAATTTGAAGTTTTAAATAAAGCAATATTGAAATTAGAATCACACTTATTTCCTGTCATTATTTCCAAGATGCTGAATAATCCAGATGAATGGAAGAAAAAAAGGTCAATGAGTTCATCCTTAAATATATTCAGAGAGAAGCTTTCAGGAAACCAGACTCAATAAAAAAAGAAAAGTAAAGAAACATGAGACTAACATAATATGGGAAAACTAAAAACTCATCCAGTTCTCAAAAGGTTCACATATGAGGGATACTGTTCACCTGCCTGATGGCACATTTCCTTTTTGCTTACTCTATGAGCATGAAATCAACCAAGCAAGACAAAAGTGCCTTGTTTATATTGTGTGCTTAATAAGCAGTGATCCGTCCTACTCACTTAAAAAATCTAGTTGAGCAGATTGGATCCCAGTCTTCTAAATGTTTACAAATGGTGATAACACTGGTAGGATTAAGCTCCACTGGATACATCACATATTTTTGTATATAATACATGTTTCTGGATTTCTTTATGCATGTTTACATGTACTTTTTATAAAACTTATGTCATGTTGCGTAAACTATATGGCGTACTGCTTTTTTTTTTTTTCAACTTACAGGGCTATTACAGTAAATGCATATATTTAAGTAATTTTTCAAATTATGAATTGTACAGTCATATTAGAATAAGAATTAGACATATGTGGAATTAGAAGACATACATCAGCACAAAGAAAAATACCCAAAGATGGAATTACAATTTAAAAACTGCTTTATAAATTATTTTCAGATAATATTATTTTTGTTTTCTTCTCAGAAATATTTACTGTGGAAAATGCAGACAGTGCAGGTTGGTGCAAGAGTAATTGCGGTTTTTGCATTGCTGAAATTTGCTGTTTGATATTGGAACATATTCTTAAATAAATGTGGTTATGTTTACATCATTTTAATGTGCATTTCTCACTTTATGTTTTTTTGCTAATGACTTATTACTTGTTTATTTCATATTTATTTTAGCCTATGGAAATGATGTTAGACAAAAAGCAAATCTAAGTGATTTTCCCTTTTTTTTTTTTTTTTTTGAGACAGAGTCTTGCTATGTTGCCAGGCTGGAGTGCAGTGGCGTGATCTTGGCTCACTGCAACCTCCAACTCTCTGGTTCAAGCAATTCTCCTGCCTCAGCCTCCTGAGTAGCTGGGACTACAGGTGCCCACCACCACACCCAGCTAATTTTGTATTTTCAGTAGAGACAGGTTTCACCATGTTGGCCAAGATGGTTTCAACCTCCTTACCTCAGGTTCCACCCTCCTCAGCCTCCCAAAGTGCTGGGATTACAGCCGTGAGCCACCGCGCCCAGCCACGATTTTCTTATTCAAGTTCAAAATGGGTCATAAAGCAGCGGAGACAATTCACAACATCAACAACATATTTAGCCCAGGAACTGCTAAGGAACGTGAACTGTAGTGGTGGGTCAAGAGGTTTTGAAATGGAGGAGAGCTTTGAAAATGAGGAGCGTAGTGGCAGGTCATTGGAAGTTGACAACAACCAGTTGAGAGCAATCGTTGAAGGGGATCCTCTTATAGCTACACAAGGAGTTGCTGAAGAATTCAGTGTCGACCATTCTATGGTCCTTCAGCATTTGAAGCAAACTGGAAAGGTGAAAAAGCTCTGTAATTGGGTGCCTCATGAGCTGAGAGAAAATCAAAGAAATCATTGTCTTAAAGTGTTGTCTTCTCTTATTCTGTGCAACAGCAATTAAGCGTTTCTTGATCAGATGTGACATGCGTGGCCGGGCGTGGTGGCTCATGCCTATAATCCCAACACTTTGGGAGGCCAAGGTGACTGGATCACCTGACGTCAGGAGTTTGAGACCAGCCTGACCAACAGGCAAAACCCCGTCTCTCCTAACAATACAAAAATTAGCCGGGTGGGGTGGCTTGCGTCTGTAGTCCCTCCCAGCTACTCAGGAGACTGAGACAGGAGAATTGCTTGAACCCAGGAGGTGGAGGTTACAGGGAGCCGAGATCAGGCCACTGCACTCCAGCCTGAGTGACAGAACAAGACACTGTCTCAAAAGAAAAAAAGAAAAGAAAACTAAAAAAAAAAAAAAAAAAAATTCATGACTTGATGAAAAGTGAATTTTATACGACAACCGCAATGATCAGCTCAGTGGTTAGATCAAGAAGAGGCTCCAAAGCACGTCTCAAAGCCAAACTTGCACCAAGGAAAGATCATAGTCACTGTTTGTTGGTCTGCTGCCAGTCTGATCCACTACAGTTTCTGAATCCCACACTGAAAACTGCAATGCCTGCAGCCAGCATTGGTCAACAGGGCTCATTTCTTCTCTATGGCAATGCCCGACCACACGTTCAGTGCACAACCAATGCTTCAAAAGTTGAATGAATTGGGTTACACAGTTTTGCCTCATCTGCCATATTCACATGACCTCTCGCCAACTGACTACCACTTCTTCAGGTATCTCGACAACTGTGAAAAATGCTTCCACAACCAGCAGGATTCAGAACATGTTTTCCAAGAGTTTGTCAAATCCCGAAGCATTATTTTTACGCTACAAGAATAAACAAACTTATTTCTCACTGGCAAAAATGTGTTGATTGTAATGGTTGCTATTTTGACTAACAAAGATGTGTTTGAGCCTAGTTGTAATGATTTAAAATTCACAGTCCGACCGCAATTACATTTGCACCAACCTAATAAATTGATGTCATGTATGGACAGTCTGTAAGGGAAGAATGCTCCTCTGAGGTGCCACAACACAAGTGATTTACATTAGAGCTCAAAGACATCTACTAAATACAATTAATGTTTGACTTTATTTCATAAGTTTTTAAAAAAATTACAAAACAAAAATATCACAAAATTAAATAAGTATGCAAGGCATACCTGAAGTCATGAAATAATCTCAGGAGAAAGAAAGAGTAAAGGCGACAACAGCATAGGTAATTGAAGGCACTTCTTTTTCCTAAACATGCTTGTCTTCCAATCTTTTAATCATAGTTCTGGCATATAGCCCAAGCTAAAGCATAATCTTTTCAACAGTTCTCTGCAGCTGTCTGAGTGCTCTCGGTGGATGGTGAAGGGGTTAAAATGTGCTATTCCTGAATATTGACTATTTAAGTTAAAGACACTTGAAAAATAGCAGATGTGAAAAGATCACGTTGACCTTGTGCTGTTTCTCAAGAGCAGAACAAGAAATTCCCATGTGAAAGGTGCTCTTCCTATATTAGAAAGAGGCAACGTCCTTATCCTCAAGGACGGGAAGTTGAAACTGAGAGAATTCTATGCAGACACTGCTAATATAACTCTGAAGTCTCCATATATAATTTAGTTGCTTCTTCGCTTTTACTACTCTTTGTCTTATTCACTCTATATAAGTAATAGATTCTAACTGCTTCTTTAGGTCTTCAGTATTTTTTTTTTTTTTTAATGAGGGCTCCCATGCCATATAAAACTTAACATTTTGCTTTTCTCCTGTTAATCTAATTTTTGTAAATTTAATTCTCAGACCCAATCGGAATACTAAGAGGATAGAGGTGGAGTTGTTCTGACCTTACAAAAGAGAGACGTGATACTACTGGCTGTTAGGATTCACAGGCCAGTTAAGATTAATGCATGTGTGTGTCTCCATATCTTTAAAGTGCATTTGTTCCCATTAAAAGAGTAAACATATAGCCATATAGATTATTTAGCACCCTGAATGTTAAAACAGAAAGACAAAATTTGTACTTTTAAGGATGGAGAAATATTACATGGTATTGTTGAAGTAATATTTCTATTCTCTATTAACATGGCAACTTTTGGGGAAGAGTAACTATTTTATTTTTTTGAAAAGTCCTTGAAAGAGACTTACAGAAACTGAGGTAAACACTTCAATGTTATGTTTGAGACTGGCATGAAAACCCTTTTGCACTATGGTCATTTAAAGTAAGATTCTTTCTAAATATTAAGTCATTATATGAACAGAGTCATTTTCCAGATTATTTAACTCTGTTACTAATTGTGCTATGAGAAATGAAACTTCTGACTCTTACGCTGCAGTGTTAATGGACTGATTCCTTTTCCTTACAGCATATTGTGGATATTCTGTTCACATGTGTTATGAAGAATAATGATAGCTTTATGCAATATATATTTTTGTAATCTGGGAAAATGTATATTACTTTATATCACATTTGATTTCTCATATAAATTACTGTAGCCCTTTGCAAAACTTTGAAAATCCATCTTTGGAGTTCACTATGTTAGTCATGCCTTTTAGCATTCTTTATTTGTATTTTTGACAATAATGAAATTACTTAATGTCATTTCGAGTTCATCCCATTACATATACACATGAACTCAGAGCTGGGGTAATTCACTTATGTAGTTCAACATCTCCTTTGTTACAGATGGTAAACGTGCAGATTTCTCCCTCCAGGAAAGAAACTCTTTCATAAAATAATTGCATATTCTGCTCAATTTTTTCTCTTCACTGATGCTTTTGTATTGTTATTACACCCTGTCAGATTAGTAATTAGCACGCAACCTCCATATGACATAAATGCATTTATCTTGCTTTCTTAAAAGCCCCTTTAGCAACTCAAAGCATATTATAACTCCAGCTGGCCAAAAAGAGATGAAATAAATAATATAACAGGAACAACTGCAAGAGCAAGTGCAGCTTCAGGTTGGTGCATTTCTTTTGATCAAAAGGTCAACTTGCAACTGCTCTTTGAAGAATGTGCTGGTGACAGTGTGCAACCTTTGTAGTAAGTTTTTTCATTACTTTTTAATAAATAATTGAATTAATAGCCTCAGTCACAATCTGAGGGAGGAAATTAGCTGAAGAAGGAGAGAACTCTGTGATAAACCTTCTGAAAAAGAGGGGAAAAAAAAGGGTTAATCCATAGGCCAACCTTAAGAAGGACTGAAGACCCCAAAAAAACTGACCAAAGAGTCTATGCCTAGTAGAGTCAGTTTGAAATGATGTAGATTAGAAATGGAATTACAGGAACAAATTGCTAATTCGTACCCATATACGGAGGAAAATTCAGTCTGCTTGGATATCTTTTTCAAAAGGAAAATAATTCAATAACAATAACTGAGGTGAAAAGTATTCTGTGAAATTTCTATAGTGAATAGAATTGGTTATTTAATTTGCAAAGTTCAGTGCAAAATGAAAATGCAAGTTTGCTTATTCAAAGTTATTAAGAATTTAAAATTGTCAAAATAGTGATAGCAGAGCCTTAAACTAGGTTGGGGGAGGGGAATGCAATGAGGATAGGAGCGGACATCGGCGGGGTGGGGGTTTCTAAGTGAGACTATACAGGTTGCATGTCTATGAATCTTGCTCCTGCAGGTAGCTCCTGGACTGGCCTTAGGCTGCTTTCAAATTAAACCAGCACTGTAAAGAAGAGAGCAAGTACCCTAAAGCTGAATGAAGGGGCATCTTAATTCCAATCCTGGCTCCACTGCTGACTGTAAGTATGACCCTGGATGAGTTACCTCTCTCAGTCTCAGTCTCCTCATCCACAAAGCAGGGATCACAATAAATGAATAGCACCTTTCAAAGAACCCACCATATAGTGAGTGTTCAACAAATTCTGTGTTCACCATCTAACATCATAACACATTGAGTATCCATCAAAGCAGAAAGTAGTTTGTACCTGGACATTTCTGTTTCTTTTGTTTGCTATCCTACTGGTGTTTTACTTAAATTTAGTGTGGTAATATGAAAGAAAATTACTGCCCTTCTGCTATTTAGTTAGCATTTTTATGCTTTTTTTTTTAAGTGTCACAATAAAATTAATAAAATTTGTCGAGTCTTTCCTATTTAACTAATATTATGTAAAGATAACTACCTCCCAGGACTACATTATACAACATATAGTAGCTACCCAGGGGCAGCATGTGAATTGTTGAGAAAATTCTACAAAGAAAGTACCTTCCTGTGGACATCATACCTATTCATATTGCCAGTGTCAGGGATGCTTACCATGGTTATAGCATGAGAATAACATGATACTGATTATCAATACACAGCAAATGAACATACTTCCTCAATTCTAATAAAGCATCAATTGGGACACACAGGCCGTAAAATGACTAATAGCCTTTAGGTGGGGAGAAAAACAATTAGAATGCCATCATATTACATGTACAAATGAATTTAAAAATGCAGTCTGATTTCCAAAATACTAGGCTATTTTATACACATGTTAGTACTGAGGAAGTATGTCAGGACATTCCATTGACCTATGATATAATCATTAAGTTTTGTTCATTTATTGACCTTATGAGAGTTTGTTCTCTCATTTGCTTATATATATGTGTGTGTATATATATATGTCTCCCATTTATATATATATATATATTTCCCTATGTATCCTATACATATATGTATTTCCTATATGTGCATCTCTCCATATGTATAATGTAGACTACATCAATAACATTCTTCTGGCTTGTTTTGAAAATAGGAATTATTCCTTCCTTTATTCATTCTACAGATGTTTATTGAGTACCTTCTATGTGCCAGGCACTTTTTTAGTAATTTGGGATAGGACAGTAAATAAACTGGAGAAAAATCCCTGTCCCATGGAGCTTACATTCTATGAGGGAAGATTTCAATAAACAAAATGAATAAGTAAAGTAAGAACTTGGTAATGACAAGCAATGTAGAGAACTTTTCTCTTTTAAAAGAAGAGAAATCTGGAATTCTGAAACTTGATTTGAAGTAGGTGCTTAAAGATGATATGATATAGAATTCTTCCTTTGATATTCTAATATAAAGGGTGACTCCCCTGTACTATGACCTAGATTGTATATATCGTGATCTTTGTGTTTGGTTGGTGTCCACTGTCAGTCTTTTATCGTACTGGGCGTTTTAAATAAATAAATAAAATACTAATAAATCATGGTTGCACATTACAAAATATGAATTGAGAATAAAGAACAATGCATCTAGACACTGGACAAGATATTTCATTAAGTGCTAAATTATGAGGTACAGCCATAAGTGTTGACCACATTCAGAGAATAATATAGGCAATTCCTAGCAGATCCCGGGAGGCACACCTCTTCTTAGAGTTACGGGGAGAGACATGCTTTAATTAGGCATGCATATCCAGCTCACCTAGCAAATATTGAGAGCCTCTAGGGATTGCTTATCTTTGATTCCCAACACCTTGTCCGGGATGTGGAGACAAAAAAGATAATCAATGAAGAATTATAGAATGAAAGCATGACTCCTTCATTCCTTCAATCCATCTCTCACGGGGTGGGGAGAACTTTTATAAGGAAGTGGTTCTTATTTTTAAGTAGATTATAATTATTTCTGGAAATTTTGTTATTTCTATAAGATTCTGTTCATATATTGACAAATCTATATCTACATTCTCTCAGATTATTGGGGATATTATTCAAATTCTTCTTTAATGAAAGGAGCTTTATCCTTAATGTTTTGTTAGAGCCTATACTGTTTTTATTGAAATGTACTGTGATGAATATATTATAAAGGGACAGACCTGTAATTTAACCTTGGAGGAAATAAGTTTTAGGAAGTATTAAGTTGTTCTACATTTCAGGTTGATTGCATACGCAGGACAGCAGAGAGTAATCGCTCTAATATACATAGCTTAAGGTCACAATTATAGTATAAGTTTCATTTTGTTTTACTGGTTTGTTCTCAAATACTATTTTAAGTTCACTTATACTGAATTTTCACGTTTGGATATTAAGATCTAATTATTTGCAGTATAGCTAGCTGTATTGCATCAGATACAAATTATTGTGTTTTTCGCCCCACATAACTCCATGTTCTGATTAAAATTCAGTGACATTAATAAGATATCATAGCCAAACTAGCTTACATTCTCACAATTGTGTTTTTTTAAAAAAACTCAGAGTAAAAACACTGTTTTGGTGAAAGGAATGTCATTGACTTTAACTGAAATAGTAGTTCAGACTTTTGTTATATAGCTGAATAATATAACCTTGAATATATTTAAATGATTCATGGCTCTTAATTTTTCATCCAGCAGCATTTTAAGCATCACATGATAAAATATACATTTTGGGTTAACTCATTAAATAGTGTTTGCATAATTAAATAGGTAAATTAGCATCAATACAGTAGGTGTCATCTTATGAAAATAAAAGCACAGTAAACTACAACAAAAAATATGATTTTTAGGTTTTTAAATAATACATTTTGAGGTTACTCACCTCTGTGATCAAGTGATATTTATGACTTACAAATACAAGGTAGGCTCTATTTTAGATCATTCCTGTTCTTGACTGCCTACTTTCTCTGAGCTGCTTCTCTCACTGCTCTAGGCTCTGGGCTGGAGAGATGTAGCTATAAACAAAATGCTGAAAAGTCTTTGCCTTTCTATAGATTGTATTTCGGCAGAAGAAACAGATGAAAATAGATTAATAAATACATTATTAAAATTGCAAATAGTGGTAAATACCATGAAAAGAACAGGGTAATGGGGAGGAATGGGGAAACAGGGGGTATTCTAGAGACCGTGGTCAAGGAAGGTATTTCGAAGGAGATAAGGTAACATATTGGCAGACATCTTGAGGACAAGATTTTGGAAGGTATTTGAAAATCTGTAAAAAGCCTTCTAGGAGAAGGAAAAAGTACAAAGATCCTGGGTAAGACATGAACTTGGTATGTTTAAAAAGCAAGAAGATCAGGATGACTGGAACTTAGTGTTCAAGGAAAAAAGACCAGGAGAGGAGATCAGAGAGTAGACAGAATGGCAAGGATCAACTTCCAGAAGGCCATGTAGGCTGTGGTAAGGAGTTTGGATTTTATCGCAAGAGTGATAGAAGGCTACTGATGAGTGTTGACTAAGATAACAATATGGGTTCTTTCATAGTTTAAGAAAAGAACACCCTAGTTTCTTCAGGGCACAGATGAAAACGGGAGACAAGGCTGTTGCAGGACTATAAGAAAGTGATGAAATGGCATTTCCCTTGATGCCTAGGGTGGAACTAAGACACAACACATTATTGTGTCATTTAGATATCCCAGTGTTTGGTTGAGTGTGACAGTAAGATAGACAAAGTTGTCTGGTGATGTTGGCCATGTCCAAAAAACCCATTAACTGACACAAGTGAAAAGAAACAATCATATTTCAAGGTTAATCACTGTTCTACTTTTAGACAGTTGTAAAACCCATGATTATTTAAGCATAGTCTGTACATCTGAAAATAGGAAGAAATATTTTGACCTGTGGTCATTTTTAATTTTTGAGGAAAATAGATAAACTATATAAATGAAGATTAAGTCTAGATATATCATTCGAAAAAGATAATAAAAGCTTGCAATCACTGCTGTAGTGACTGTACATTTATGAATTCACTAAACAGCATCTCTGTGAAATACTCATTGCATAAAATGATGGCTACATTTTTGAGTGTCAGTTACCAGACACTCTGTTAGGTAACTTGCTTTATCTCATTGACTCTTGGTCACTCTATGTCATATGGACATTATTATCACCTGTGTTTTTAAAGCTGAGGCCATTTTAGGCACAGAATTTTTAAGTTACTTTCCCTTAGTAAGTCACAGAGCTGATAACTGATAAAGTTGGGGGACTCCAGCCTAGGTTACTTACTCTTAATCACTGCCCACCAGTGTATCATATTTATTTATTTATTTTTGAGACAGGGTCTCTCTCTGTTGCCCAGGCTAGAGTGCAGTGACACAATCAAGGCCCATTGCAGCTTCAACTTCCAGGGATGAAGACATCCCCATGCCTCAGCCTCCCAAGTAGCTGAGACTACAGCACACGCCACCACACTGGCTAATTTTTTAAAACTTTTTTTGTAAAGGTGGGGTCTCCCAGTCTCCCAATGTTGCCTGGGCTGTTCTTGAACTCCTGGATTAAAACAATCCTCCCTCCTGGGCCTTCCAAAGTGCTGGGATTACAGGCGTGAGCCATGGCACCCCACCAGCACCAGTGGTTAATTTAGTGAAAAACACACCAACCCAGTTTCTCTTAAGAGTTAAAAACAGCCAGCTGATGAAGACTTTTCCTATTCCAGTGGTTGTTTTGAAATACAGATACAGCACCTGCATGGTAGCAATAAGCCGCAAGAAGGCAGTTTATAAAACAGATATGTCCCTCTGCAGGACGTACACTGGCCCTTTTAAAGTCAGCGAGCCAATACAACCACCAAGGATGTAAATACACTAAGTGACAGCATAATTAATCCTCCGTTACACAATCAATGAGGAATAATAACGTATCTTGGGAAATGGAATATAGTAGACGGAGCCTGAATTTTCCCAGAGCACAGATGTTGAGTCGTCATTTGATGAATCCTCCCTGGAGGGGAACCGTAACAAATACACAAAGCCTCTCAAGGACAGCCAGAGTTGTAAATTGTGGGCTATAAAAATAATATAAATATTGTGCCAGCATTTATAATTTATTTGTTGGACTCACAGGTGAAAAATAAGGTCTAGCTGGCAGGTCTAATGTGAACTAGTATTGGCAAATCCATGCTGCATACTAAACCATTGCTTTCTGTATTTCATTTCGTTTAAAAACATACAATAAAGCTCAGAAAAGGAAGTTCCTTTGGAAAATGGAGTTATGGACACAGATTTTTGTAATGTGACATAATAAAGTTATTGGGGTGTTAGTAAATTTAGTTTTTCTTGACTTGTAATGGGGAAATGTAGGCACTTAGAGCATTGAGGGAAATCATAACATCGAGAAACAATTCTGTTTAAAAACACGCAAAATTGCACAGGTGTATTTTTTTTGGTTGGTTGGTTTTTTACTGTAACTTAACATTGGAAAGTCAAAATCATTAACTGACGAAGGACATCATTGTGAGACAGCGAGGGGCTGTGAAAAGAATGTAGTTGTTCAGTCTAAAAAGCTGTTTCCTAATCTCAGCTGTGCCTTAAACCCCAGTGATCTTGGGCAAGTTCCATAGTGCCCCAGGGCCTATAGATAGTTGTGGCAGTCCTTGCTAAATAAGACTCATGAATATAAAGTGAGGTACACGTAAGAGAAGGCAGTATTGCTTTGAGCTTTAAGATGTGCACCATTGTCAGCTGTGCTGCATTAGCAAACTCTTCTGTTTCCATGTACCTCAGTTTCCCCATCTTGTCAATGGGGATAGTAACACTTATCTTTGTGAGTTTTTGAGGATTAATGGAAATGTGGTACATGTCAAGTTCTGGGTACTGTGTCTTAGAGAAATAAGAGCTCAATAATTGTTAGCATTGCACATTTACTGTAATTCCTCAAGGTGGTCAACCTTCAATAAATGTTTTTTGAATACAAAGAATAAATATGGTCAGAGGTTCTATTGAATATTTATTAGATTCCTATTTAGGGCTATAGTTTGCTATAGTTCATAGATTTATACCAACTGATATGATGAATAAGACATAAGTAGCTATTTCTCTCTGAGAATATCAGACAAGCATACATGGAAGTATTTGAGGCCACCCTATCAGATGCACAGCCAAAAAAAAAAAAAAAAAAATGTGGAGACACCACTCCATCAACAGATGGACAGAGTGGTAGAAGTATGACATCTATATGGAGAACTATCAAAATTAAATGAAAGAACGTGTTAGTGAACAGAGTGCTACGAGGAGCAGAAGAAATAAGAAGTGAGGCTTAACTATTATTGTTAGGAATACAAATGTCCTGGTGTTAAATAAATTAGATTTTCTTTTTTTGGAGGAAGATTTCAGTAAATCTAAATGTAAAATAAAAGTTGCTAAGGAAATATATTTCTTCTCAGACTATCAATAATTATCTCTTTAATGTTTCAATCAGTCCTGGGCAGGGTTAGTCCCTCCTCTCTTACTTAGCATGCATATTTATCTCTTCTAGATTCTAGAATCAAAGTTCATGGAGGGCAGACCACCTTGTTCTGATAACATGATGAAAGAGAGCCTTTTTAAGAATATCAACCTGGCAGAGATATGTTAGATGAAGTAAATGGATTGGAAGGAAAAGGGGAGACCCCCAAGGAAACAACTTAATTAGCCTAGTGGTTAGGTGGCAAAGTCCCAGCAAGTGTTGTGACCTCACTGGAAACAAACAAAACAGATGGTATGTGTGTTGGGGAGGAAGTAAATATCAAACAAGTTTAGTAGGTGCATACTTCTTTATTTTGTGTTTATGATTATTGCAATGCATGTGATGGCTTGAAGTATTGGATGGTGTGTTTCACCATCTCTGATGGTGGTTATTATGGTAGCGGGGGATAAGATTGCTGAATTTCTGGAAGAAAATATTTAAAGTTTAACATCTAAAATTGTTCTTAATGATTCTAACATACCAGAAGTCTTTCAATAATTAAATAACAACATGTGTCTCTAATTTAGGGGGAAAGTTGGTCCTGAGTATTCTCATAACTCATACTGTAATGCTAGAAAAATGGTCCCCTAGAAATAATACATTTCTCATGCATGTATGTTGACATCAAAACTAATCTCTAAAATCATTAAGAGACTGTAGCAAAGGACAGGGTCTTCTCTTGTCAAATAACTGTACATGATGTATAAATTTTAGTGAGATGCTATATTTTAGGAAACATATCTATTTATCCCCAGATGCCTTTCACCCTCTGAGTAGAGAACCCTGCTAGCACATTAACAATAGAACGTTAGAGACGGTTGCAATAGTTTAAATGTCAGTTTATCTGCGTTTATCCAACTCTGCAATCTCTCCTGTGGATATATTAGGTTTGTTTGCATTTTAAAAATCTAGTTTTTGAAAACAGGAAATTGCTTCTACTGTAAGAGATCAATGTACTCTTGACGCTAGCATTTTCAACAATGGTTTATCAGTGCTGATGTAATGGAGATTAGGGGATATGAGAATGAGTTTGGGTTCTCTAATAGGCTTGGGAAAAAAGTCACTGAGCAGAAATACCACAATAATTATGAATTCTTAAACTTAATGATGCTTATTCAATTAGATCATTCAATTGCCCAAAGAAGCAAAACCCTCAAGTTCATACCTACTTTTGTTGTAAAATTGTATTTTTGAAGAGGAGGAGGAGAAAAAAGTGTTTGTAATATCAGGGTTAATAGATTTAATTTAGAGAAAATTGTATAATATTTTCTCTGTAATTAGAAATGTGGAAAAATTCTCTTTGAGATTTGGCCCAAAACATAAGCCAAAGCATTTCAAACTGGAAATGATTCCAGAAATGTAAGCCTAGGATTTTTCATTTTATTTCATCTTGGTCAGAAACAGCATGAGATCAATTGGGTAAAATTTTACTTCTCATTAAACAGAACCTGTTAATTTGTTCCAAAATAAATACTATGATGTGGCCAAGTTTGGTACAGATTGTTGTCTGCCTGAACCACTCAGGGTCACTTTAGTTCGCATCCATTGCCTAGATAACTATCCTAAATCCTTTACCTCCCTCTTTGAAAAATTTTATCTATTTCCTGGATTCCATGCTAAGCCCTAAAGCTCTAATTCAAGCTCTCTATTGCATTCTACCCAGAAGTTCCATAGGCAGCTCAAGAGTCATTTATTTAAAACCAACAAAGCATATACCTGTCTTTTAATAAGAATATTCTTGTATTTTTAGCTTGATTTCTACAACTTTTCATTAGATTTAAATTTATTGAAATCTCTATTTAATTATACACCTTCAAGTGATCTTCAAATGAATTTTCTTCAGAAATCTTTTACCAAATTTGGACACCACCCCCGTCTATTTAGGTTTTCATTGACTTTCAGTATAATTACATAAGTTCTAAACGTCTAATTGTTACTCTTTGCTTTGAATCCTCCATTTTTCTGCCAAAGTGGTCTTGACAAATCCCATATGTTAATATGTTATCCCATCAGTAATTCAATCCCTAACGTCCTTCAGTGATTCCTTTTGCCATCAGGATAAAATATCAAGCTCTTAGAATGACTGCCAGGCACTTCATGAACTGGTCCTCATTTTAAACTGCCACATCTCCCATTTCTACCCTACTTCAGATATACTTCTCATTTTGCAGAAAATTTTTTTGGTGGTAGTGGTGGTGGTTTTTTATTACCTTTTTTACTTTTTGTAGCTACATTCTGTACACTTCAAGATATTTAACATTACCTCAATACAACAAAATCTAAATTTCCTTATTTTTTTTCTTCTATAACTTTAGGTATATTAAACAGCATTAAGAAAATAATAAAGTAAGACATTTGCATAAATATCCCCATATGCCATTATTTCTAATCTCTTCTTACTCTCATCTATGATCCAAAGCACTTCTTAAAGATGGTTGTAGTTACAAAATGGGTAAAACTGTAATTTTATGCAGCTAACATTTGATGTACACACATTTTACTCTAGGATATCCTTTGTGTAGTTAACATTCTGTTGCATTCTTATTCACATTTTGAAAGACCCAATTTCTCCTTTTTAACTCTAGGATATCCTTTCTGTAGTTAACATTCTGTTAAATTCTTATTCACATCTTAAGAGCCATTTTTTTTTGTCTGTCGTATCCAATGAGAAGATTTCCTTGCTTGGGAATCATGGTACACAATTTCAACCCATGTCTCTTGGTAACTGATAGGAAAGTAGACAGAAAATCAGTTAGGATAGTTGACCCTTAAATAATTTGAGTCTGAACTGTGTGGATCCACTTATACTCAGATGTTTTTCAATAAAATTTACACCAAGTGTGCCTTCATCTCCTGCATCCTCTTCTACCTCCTCCACCTCTTCTGCCTCTGTCATCTCTGAGACAGGAAGACCAACTCCTCCACTTCCTCAGCCTACTTAACACAAAGAAGATGAAGATGAAGACTTTTATGATACATTTCAACTTAATGAATAGTAGATACGTTTTTTCTTCCTTATGATTTTTTAAATAATATTTTTTTTATCTAGCTAACTTTATTCTATAAAATACACGTACCATACAAATAGGTGTTAATCAACTGTTTATGCTACCAGTAAAGCTTATGGCCAACAGCAGGTTATGCTATTAAGTTTTCGGAAAGGTAAACGTTACACAAAGATTTTTTGACTACACAGGAGATGGCACTTTTAACTCTCAAGGGTTGTTCAAGGATGAACTGTGTATGAAAGACTTAAACAACACTATCAATCATCTTGACCCAATGAACTCTCCACTCAACAATAACAAAATATACATTATTTCTATGTGTGCACAGAATATTTGCCAAAGTGCACCGTATTCTGGGCTATAAAACAAATCTTAATACACTTAAGAAAACTGAAATCCCAGAAAATCAAGCCCTCTGAACACAATGGAGTTAAATTAGAATTCAATAACTAAAAAGTATCTGGAGAATCCGTGAAATATTTGGAAATTAAACAACACTTCCTAAATACCTCATGGGACAAAGGACAAAGTAAAATGAGAAGCGTCCTTACCAGATAAAAATAAAAATAAAAGTAAACCAGATAAAAACTAACATTATCAGAATTTTCAGAGTAGAGCAAAAGCGGTGCGCAGAGGAAAATGCATAGCATTAAATACTTATGGTAGAACAGATGAAAGGGCTCAATTAATAATTTAAGAATTCAACTTTAAAAATTTAAGACAAAGGGGAAAATCAGGCAAAAGAGCTAATTAAATCCAGTAAGCTGAAGGAAAAGAAGTACAATAAACACAAGAAATAATAAGAAGAGAATAACAGCAGCAATCAATGAAATAAAAACAGTGAAGACAACAAAGAAAATCAGTGAAACCAAAAGCTGGCTAACTGAAAAGTCTATCTGTTGTTTTTTTCTATTATTCTGTTTCCTTGTTCCCACCTGACAAAACCTACCATTCCGCCATTATCCAGCGAGAGCTCTTATTCTAACTGCCCTGATTCATGGATCACAAATAAAAGCCTGTTAGATCTATAAATTTGTAGTACACTTTCTACAAAAGACCGCAAAGGAGTTTCTTGGAGGAATGAAAATATTCTGTATCATGATTTTGGTGTGACTTACAACACTGTGTTATAAATTTGTTAAAACACATCAAATTATACAATTAAAATTGGTGAATTTGTTGCACATAAATTATAGGTCAAAAATATTATTTTAAGGGTTATAAATTTTCAAATGAAAATTAATTAATTTATTAAATGATCAATATGCTATAGGGTAATATTAAGATAGTATTGGGAGGGAGATATTTACCTGTTAATTTTGCCTCACTTGTTTTAGACAATTTGGTTCTAAAAATATGTATATAGGTGACATAGATGAAAAGAAATGTACAGGCTGTTTTATTAGTGAAAGTGTTTTTACTTTTAATATGAATATTTATTTTAATGAATATTATTCATTTAAATGCTGCTATTCTCCAACTTACCCAGCTAATAGAATTCTGATAGCCCAGCTAATAGAATTTCTAAGCTGTTATACCATTCTACCTCTATCATATGAACAGTAGCTCTACAGATAAGAATATAAATTATTTTCTTACATAAGACGTCGACGTAGTACAAAATGGTAACTTCTATAAGGGACTATGTTTCACACCATTTCAGATTAGGAACTAGGTATTCCCCAGGCTGTGGTGAAATATTTTATTGGTTGTTACAGCCAGTGCAATAGATCCTAACTTATCTTTCATCTGACCTTAAATATAAATGAAAAACAATAAATTTATTTCAAGGTTGCACTGAGAATAAGCAAGGCCAATTGAAATTGAGACTTTAAGCCTCTTCCAATTTATATTCTGAGCCAAGCTACAGTAAGAAAAGAAAAGAATTAGACTTAACTTTTCTGTTGTCAAATTATATTTTAATATTGGAAGCCGTGATTATATTCTTTTTCTTGTTTGTGTGTTAGGGAAAAAAAGAAAAAGAACAGCATTCAGCTTAAATAAAGGACTAACCATTATTTATGAATATCGATGAATGCTTTAATGTAGCAAATCGTAAGCATATGGAAATACTGGCACTGATTAATATTTCACATGAAGTTGAATTATTTCTTCATTGAAAAAAGTTTCCAAGCATCTTTTCTTATGGGGTAATATGAAAACATAGGCATGTATCTTTTCCAAATACTCTTTTAAAGATCATGGGATTAGAGTAAAACTCTAAGATCTTAAATTAAAAGCAGGAAATAATCAAACATGGAATAAGGTATGACTTTAAATGAATATCAAGTAAACGGCATAGATACATAGCTACAGAATTAACTTGAAGAGCAACACATTGAAAATCAGCCAGTCTCAGCCCACAGGAGTTGAGAAAGATTGCTGTGTAATATACTGTCGGGTTTGTTTATTAGACAAGACTTGGATAGGAAACTTCTTTTGTTGCATTTGCTCCCAGTGAAATTTGAATCCGAAAAATCCACGACACAAGTGTTCCATTTCATTACTGTGTATTGATTGCTCATGTGTATCTTTCTAAGAAACCAGAGAAACATGGCTGTTACAAATCCTCTTACTTCACACTGATACTCTAGTTTAAAAAGTGAAGTGGTAAAACACAATTAAAAGACTGTTAAGTCATCCTGAATTTTAATTTCCATAATGAGGAAGGTAAACTTAAGGTAGCTAAGCAACAAAGGAGAATTATTTCTGTGCCAGGCATCTCTGGTTCTTGCCTACCAGGCTCACAACCATTTGAATGGTAGTAACAACGGGTCCAGTGGAAAGAAAATACGTTTAGGACTTACATGAGGGTAAAACCATCTTGAAACAGGTCAACTTATCTACAGAAATGGAAAGCCTACAATAACAAGAGTAGTTGTCAAGATTTTTATGTAGTGCTATTTACTTCCATGTTTTTCTTATGCAATTTTTTTAGCCCCTTTCTCCCAAGGTAACAGTGAGCCTTTCAAGTCTCCCCTCTGATACTAGGCAACATACTTTAAGTCACAAGTTATGACATTGCATGCATCTTCAAAGCCAGCTTCCCTTGGAAATGGTAAGTTGGAATACTGATTACTTGACCACTTTCTAGGAACTCTACTTCTTCCTTCTCTAGTTGGAAGCTGTGTTGACTTCGGTTCAATAATTTAACTTCCATAATTTTACTTTGGAAAATTGGGTTTATGTAACTCTCAATGGCTTTCCAAATTTAAATATATCATTTTATTAAGTACATCAAGCAATACAGTGTTAATGTATTAAAAATAAGTTTTGTCACTTTGAGAGGCCAAGGAGAGTGGATCAATTGAAGTCAGGAGTTCTAGACCAGCCTGACCAACATGGCAAATCCCCATCTCTGTTAAAAATACAAAAATTAGTCAGATGTGGTGGCATGCACCTGTAGTCCCAGCTACTGAGGAGACTGAGGTAGAAGAATTGCTTGAACCCTGGGAGGTGGAGGTTGCAGTGGGCCACGATCATGCCACCACACTCCAGCCTGGGCAACAGAGCTGGACTCCATCTCAAAAATGAAATAAAATAAGTTTTGCAATGATGGTTTTATGTTCCTTGATCTAAAGCAATTTCACACATTTTCCCAAAAATGTGAAATAAGTTAAAAAGTCATCATTTTAAAACCATGTTTATAAAAAACCACAGTTCATTTGTCTCACTTTTTTTTTATTGTTCCTTCCACTACCCTCTTTAGTTGCATCAATTTGTCTCTACAATAGTGGCTTTATCCTCCTTTCTGGCCTTTCTGCATCTGTTCTCTTCCACATTTGTTTTTACACCACCCCTAGATTAACCTTCAGAAATTGTGTTTAATGCTTTTATGTGCAATACATTACTGAGAACATCTAAATTGTTTTTCCAGTAGTTCAAGGGCTGGTAAAATCTGGCTTCGAGTTTTCCTTTTCAAAATTTCTCCCAGTCTTCTGAGCCTCTAGCAAATGTCTGTTATGATCCTCATTTGCCCCTTTGCTTATATTACGAGCCTTGCCTGAGAAACATGCAACTTGATGGCTCAGCAGCAAATAACAAGCTTGTATAACTTTTATACAAACTCTAAATAGCAAATTTTGGTAATGGCACTATCACTTGATTGGTATTTACTATCCACTGTAGCATATTTGAATTTAGATATCTGAATACCTAGTCATGTGATATACACATATAAAGGGTAAATAGTCACACACACACATGCAAATGATAAATACACACATATGTGTGTATACACACATATATACACAAAATGAAAATTTATGGGGTTGCTGACCCCGCACTCCTTTTCCACCAACTGTGGCCCCATCAGCACCATTGCCATAGGAGTGAGCATTTTATTCAAAGTGACCCGTTCCACTGACAAGAGGTGATTATCAGATGAGGAAAAAGTTAATTATTGTGCCCTGGGAATTTTAAAACTTGCAGGAGCATTGACTCAATATCTTTCTAATGGCTGAATTTCTAAACTGGAAACTTGGAACATACCAGGCATATTTCATGACCAGGAAGTCTATTATGCATTGACTCAATATCCGTTATCTCTTCCAGTCTTCTTCTAGAGTGCCTTCTTGTACTGCTGAAGCTGAAGGGCTAAACCCACCTAAAACTACCTCTCCTAGACTTCCTTTCAGTGAGAGTCCTAGATGGACTCTGGACTCTACCAATTAAGTGCACATGGATGAGACATGAATTCAAAACTGAATTTCCAGTGAAAAAAGGCAGAGGTTTTACCAGTGTAGAGTGGGGCAGAGGCAGAAAGTTTAGCAATGAACAACTACAGTGGTGACTTCCAGTTTCGTTGGCAATTTTCAATTAGGTTAGAGGCAGCAGTGTTCTTGGCTTATGCAGTACTGCAATGAACCTTTAGAAATTGTTCCTGGAAATTCAGCCTAGGTTCTATTTTTTTTTTTTTTTAGCTTTCCCAATAATTTATAATTTTTTTAATAAATGTAATAAACATCTTTCTGTTGAAATGAGCTAGACTGGATTCTTTTCCTACATTGTCCTTTGGACAAGGCTGGTCTATAGTGAGAGAGAAGAGCTAAGGAACACCAGGGGTATCTGGTTTCCTGGCCCCGTGTGCACCTAGCACCAAGCAGCATCCTGGCATCTCCTATTGGTTTGGTTGTGAAACACTTTTCTGGACTTTACCAGCCAATAAGTTCTACCTGCTGCTCTTAAATTTGTTTGAATTTGTTTCCTATCCTTTTTCCAACAAGAATTGTACTGATATACTATGTTTCACCTATCCCATATCACACCCTGTCATAAGGAGAAATATGTATACCTTAATATCTATCCTTTGCATATCAATCCTATTTCATGACTAAAACTTACTGACTGAAGCAGTTTTTATTGTTGATGCCTCTATAAATACATAAACCAAAATATTTTGTTTCTTTTCTCATATATATCTGAGAAAATATATAATATATAATTATATACACATTATATATAAAATATTTA
>NW_016809273.1:1638818-1684427 GCF_001698545.2 Rhinopithecus bieti
AAATATTTATTATAAATATGTATTTTAATAAACATCAATACATATTTATTATAAATATATATTATATCACATGTTATATATTATATAATAAATATTATATATTATATAATGTATATAAATTCATCGATTATATATATAGATGAATTAACTGCGATTGCCTCAACAAACATTTTAAATGAGAAATTCTCTGAAATGTTTTCAATTTTTTTGAAGAAATCTCAATCATTTTTTGATTCCATTTAGCCATACTCAAGGATAATCCTGATAATTACATGATTATTTTGCAAGTGGAAATGTCAACAATGAAAGATTAAGCATATTTTGCAGAGGCCAGCAAAGATTCCCTTTCTTTGATGAAGAAAATTAGCCACCTCAAATTGATAATAGCAGTCAAACAGATCCAGACATAACTTTTAATACCTTAGAGGCCTATTAAATATTTGAAGATAATTTAATTACTGATTCATCCACTAACCTTTTAAAAAGTCCTTCCTCCCATTTCCTTGGGAAAGGTGCAAAAATTTCTCCAAGGACAAACAACTGAAGGAAAGAAGGCACCTACTGTAGGAAAACCATTTAACACATCCAGGGACCAGCTACAGTCTTGACCTCATTTAAATGAGCTTGGACTTGGCATGAGGCAAAAAACAGTTTGAACAAAAATAAATAAATAATCTGCTAACGATCACATGCCTTAACTCACAATCTGGCAATAAATCACTTCTATTGGAATGAGAAGGAGGAGGTTCGGCAGGCAGCACTACTTCAATCAAACTCCATTTTTTGTGGTTATTTTTACTTCGGTCATAGGATTTAACCTTTAAATGCAACATAAATGGAAAGCATTTTTTCCAGTTTAAATTTGGACATGAAAAATTAAAGTGAATAAGAGATTGTTTATCTTCTCCAGCATGTGATGGTAGCATTTGTAATTTCATATAACAATAGATATCTCTTGCTTGGTGAATCTCTGCCTGGAATAAATCAAATTTGTCATGTCTATTTTGCATTTTGTTTGTCTTATGCTATTACTAAGGTGCCAGGTTTAAAAATCTCAGTGACCCTGTATCAGAGACATGAATTCCGGAGAAAGACAGAGATATTACTTGATCTCTCTACATTCTATTTCTTCTCTTTATTTTCTGTTTCATTTTCTTGTTGATTTTTTAAACTATGGACACTTCATGATGTGAGTGACACCATCAAAAAGATTTAACAGTTTTGAGTTAGGATGTATCTTACATTTGAACAGAGGGAAGACTGTCTATCTGGGGCAATCTGATAAATGTTATAAAAGATTCCTTCCTTTCATAATGTATCTCTCTCCTAGGCCTCGTACATTTCTACCAATCATGATTTAATCTATGGTATTGTCTTCAAGTCTCTAGGAGTTCTCTTTTGAATAACAAATACTCCCAGGAGACAATTTTTTAAAATGAGAAAACAAACACAATCCTAAGTCATTAATACATTTATGTGAGCTAATTAATTAGAGATGCAGTAACATATGTTTTCTTGCAAATTTCTTAGAGAAAGAAACAAGTGATAATTAGGTTATGACAGGGAACAAAAAAGATGTTTAAAGCTGGAGTATGAGGCACTACTTTTTGGTGCTTCCTAAAGGTCAGGCTCAGCATGTGGACCCTGGTGGCAGGCAGGAGGGAGGATTAAAAGGATAATAAAAGACGAGAGAGAGAGAGAGAAACACACACAGATAGAGACAGAGATAGAAAGAGAAAGAGAGATGTCTCATTCAAACAATCTCCTGTTATTCCTACATATTTATTCTAAGTGCCTCTGGGAAAATTTTTGGTATTAATTACCAGTTTACTAAATCCTAGTCTCACTACCTTTAAGCCTATTTTATCTGAATGTGGTAATGTCCCAGTGTGCATTTTAATTCAAAGTTCAGTATTTTAAGTGAAAATATATGATAGGAATAAAGCTATAAAATAGCTTGTTTAACTGGGGTTAATATATACAAAAATTATTGATAGCAATGAGATGAAATTTATATATATATTATATATATACATACAACACACACACACACACACACACACACACACACCCCAGAAGTGTTTTGGACTTAGGATCTTTTCAGATGTTTTAATATTTGCATATATATAATTAGATATCTTGGGAATGGAAAGCCAAGTCTAAATATGGAATGTTTTTGTTTTACATATGCCTTTTACAGATTGCCTAAAGATAACTTCATGCAATATTTTTAACAATTTTGTGCATGAAACGAAGTGTTGACAGCATTCTGACTATGACCCATGTCTTTGTCCAGTTTGCGTTCCTGCATAGGAATACCTCAGGCAAGGTAACTTATGAAGAAATGAGATTTGTTTGGCTCATGGTTCTGCAGACTGTACAAGAAGCATGGCACCAGCATCTACACCTGGTGAGGGTCTCAGTCTGCTTCCTCTCATGATAGAAGGCAAAGGGGAGCCAGCATGTGCAGAGGCCACATGGCACGAAAAGAAGCAAGAGAAATGGGGGAGATGTTGGGCTATTTTTAACAACCAGATCTAGAGAGAACTAAGAAGTGAGAACTCACCAACCTCCAAAGGACGGCATCAATTTTTTCATTAGGGTTCCAGATCTATGACCCCAACACATCCCATTAGGCCCCACTTCCAATAAGGGATCAATTTCAACTTGAAGTTTAGTGGGGACAAACACCCAAACCATAGCAGCTCATTACATGAAGTCAGGTATGGAATTTTCCACTTAAGGCCTCATGTCAGTGCTCAAAAAGTTCAGGATCTTGGAGCATTTCAGATTTCAGTTTTTTAGATTAGGAATCCTCAACTTGTGTATTTAAGCAGCTATTTTAAGGAAAGACTATTAGCTTAGAAATATTATCCTGATCCCAAAATTGTAAACAGAGCTTTGGTATTGCAAGATGAAAGTGAACCACGGAAATCCATTACTCAGATTCATAATGGCTTCTCTAAACATTTCTAGTTTTGGAGACAAAGGAAGATGGGACCACAGATTAAAAAGTATTCCAAAATTTTAAAATATTTTTAACATGCATTAATAGAAAAAATATTTAAAACATTTAAAATTATTTTTATAAGACTAGATGTAAACATGCCTAAAAGTATTATTTATATATAAATACCACAACCTTTTATAGTGATAGTTTTAGTAAGTATTTACAAGTGTTGTCAATAATTATTTGAAACCTATGAAGTTTAGCCAAAACCACAAAATAATTATTGAGTTACACAACACCAAAAAAGTATTGGTTAAAGCTTATTTATTTAAATATAAATACACTGCCCCTTTCCCATTGGACACTGGGACTGGAACTAGACCTTGTTAAAAAAAGAAAGGAACAACATAATGCTACATAGCCAGTTAAGATTTTGCTTAAGGGTGGATCCCATTCCCCTGAGTTCTGTAGATTATCTATCTGTTATCACAAGAGGTATGAAATCCAGAAGTAAACCAAGGCATGAGGAAGCAGAACTGTAAGTTTCTCAGCTACAGGAACTTTGCTGTTATGTGGTCTAGTCTCTTCTTCCACATTCAGGAGACCACGTTTACACAGCTGCATTGGGACTGGCTATACTAGAGAATCCTCAGCTTGGTTCTCAGCTGTTGGTCCCCTGGCAACAAGGAGGAAGAAGAGTTCCACAGGAGCTTTGTGAGAAATGTATTATCACATATCTTCTACTCCATTTAATTAATAATCTTCTGGCTCTAAATATTATATCTGAAATGATAGTGGTATTAAAATGGATAACAAAAGTGTCACATTGTTATATATTTTTTTCTATTTTTATCAGTTTACTAAGTGTTGTTATAAGTCTCTCATTTCTCTCATTAAGAAACAGCCCTGCACCTTATGTTGTATCAGTTAAAAAACTGTAGTTGGCAAGTAAAAGAAAATTCAACTTAAACTAGTATTGCAGGGGGAAAATGTTGGTTCATCAAAGTGAAAAGGCTAATTTCTTTCAAGTATGGCTTAATCCGGAGATTCAGATGACATTCAACACTCACTACTACTTTCCACTGGCTTCATTTTCAGACTCATCCTCCCATATCCTAGTTGATTTTGAATGAATAATTTGCCCCTCTTAATATTGTAGTTTGATGCCTGAGACATACTTCTATCCCCTGAGGCCAGAGGCATTTTGGTGTATTAATTGAGTTGTATTTGGTAGTAAACAAACCAAAATATTCTACCCTGAAGGTCAGTTTGAACCCCACTTAAACCACAGGGACGAGAGGAAGTCATGGCTCCTAGAATTCTAGATGCTGATTACAAAGAAGAAAGACATAGTGGCCAAAATACTCTTTCCTGCAAAGAAGTATAAGCATATATTTGGTCCACTGTTTGAAGACAAAAGGTAAGGCATCCCACCAAATTGGAAATAAACTTGCTTTTTAATAATAAAACAGGATACAATTTAATGAGTGTTTAACTGATGTCAGAAACTGAGCTATGTGCTTTATTTGCATAATTTCTTTCAACTTTTATAACAGCTCACATGAAATAGTCATTGCTACTATAACCATTTAATAGCAAGGAAACTGAGGCTTAGAATGTTGAACCAATTGCTTAAGGTCAATAAATAAAAGAGCCAAGTACTGGAGAAGTGGAGTCAAGATTTGAACTCAAATAGTCAAATAGAGGAACATGTACTTAAAACACAGCTCTATCAGCATAGAGTCTTCCAGAGCCTATGTACACAAAAGCTCCTTTAGTAAGCCAGGCTTTTCTTCCTTGTTGAAGATATGGTCATCAACCTAAAAAAATTAGAAATTACTTAAAAGAACTCTTGGAGAGTATGCCAGTGTGGAATAAGATTACTGCAGAGCAAACATATACATGGCCATTCATTAATGGAGCCTACCCTTTTAGCTAACTGGCCTTGAGAACCCAGTCCCATGGAAAGACCATCTCTACTGTTAAGTGGACAAGTTAGAGTATTCTTTCCTGACACTATTAACTTTTCAATTCATTGAACTATTTGTTCTGATTAAGCTGATATCCTCTAAAGAAACTTCTGATAATGATTTAATTTTCTGTAGGTTCACTAATGATTTAGTAAAAACTAATGATTGGTTTCCTGTAAGGAGAAAATAAACTAGCGTGGGATTTTGAATGTTCCAAACTCTAAATGGTTATTTCCTTCTCTGTATGATTAAAGGGTTATCTGCATTGGTACCTCACTCTCAGTAAAGCCACTGTTCACATCTTCACTTTTCTGAGCCTGTAAGGCAAGTTCCTAGGCTGGGCAAATTCGCCCAAGGAATCTTCGGAAGCTGCCTGCTGGCCATTTTCTTCTGAACCAACCTCTCTGCATTGCTATGTATAGTTTTGTAATGCTATTACTACATTTAATATTATTTAATTTTAATGGATCTGGAAAATAAAGCTTAGGGAGATAAACAGACTCAACTAATTTAAAAGGCTAATAAGGTACAGAGAGAGTGAAAGCTCCAGTTTCAGCTTCTAATTTATTGGAATTTCTACTATACCATAATGCCTGTGATATATCTTTTTTCTTTCACACATTTTCAATGCTTAAAAGTATAATTTCTAGAAAATGTAACAGTATATCCACTAAAATTCATGATGATTAGTCTAAGTAGTCAATCTGAAAATATAGCCTTTCTTAGAAGATTGCCATAACCATTTTTAAAAAAACATTAATAGATTTTACTTTACAGAGCAGTTTTAGGTTTACAGAAAAATTCAGTAGAAAGTACAGAGAGTTCCCACATGTACACCCTCTGTCTTGCCATCCCCTACCCTTTATACTCACCCATTTTCCCCTATGATTATCTTTTATTTGTGTGCTATTTACATATTGAAGTGTTCAATTGTATGGATATAGCAGTGTTTATCTATTCACATTTACAATTGGTGAACCAAAAATGATGTATTATTGTTAACTAAAGTCCATAGTTTACACTAGGCTTAATTATTGGTGTTGCACATTCTGTGGATTTTGTCAAATGCATAATGTCATGTATCTACAATTATGGTATTATGCAAAATAGTTTCACTTACCTAAAAATCCTCTGGGTTTCCCCTGTTCATTCTTCTCCCCTCCCACCTGAACCCTAGTGACCATGGATCTTTTTACTGTCTTTACAGTTCTGCCTCTGTTAGAATGCCTTATAGTCAGAATCGTATAGTATGTAGCCCTTTCAGACTGGCCCTTTTCACCTATCAATATGAATTTAAGGCTGTTCCATGTCTTTTTGTGGCTTTATCAAGAAATCATGGCTGATTTCTTTTTCAGTTTTTGTTAATTCTTCATTTATTTTAATTGACAACAATTAAACAATTGTTTGTTTAATTAACAATTATCTCTGTATCATGGAAAACATGACATTTTGAAATATGCATACATTGTGGAATAGTTAAGTTGAGCTAATCAACATATGCATCACTTCATATATTTATCTTATTTTGTGATTAAAACTTAAAATTTATTCTCTTAGTAATTTGCAAGAATACAATACATTGTTATTAACTATAGTCACCAGGTTAGGCAATAGACCTCTTCAACTTATTCCTCCTAACTGAAATTTTGTATCCTTTGACTAACATCTCTCCAGCAGTCCTGCCTCCTCTCCCCCAGCACCTGCTAACCACCATTCTACTTTCTGATTCTATGAGTTCAACTTTATGTTAGATTTCACATACGAGTGAGAGCGTGCAGTATTTGTCTTGCTGGGCCTATCACTGAATAGTGTTCAATTATATGGATATACCAGTGTTTATCTATTTACATATTGAAGGACATCTTGGTTGCTTCCAATTTGGGGCAATTATGAATAACAGTGTTATAATCCTTTATGTACAAGTTTTTACATGATGTAAGTTTTCAACTCAGTCTTATCTTATTGTACAAAAATCATGCTCCTTGGTGTGGGTAAATACCTAGGAGCATAATTTTTGTATTGTAAGGCTGTGTTTACCTTTGGAAGAAACTGCAAAACTGTCTTTCAAAGTGGCTGTATCATGTTTCATTCCCACCAGTAATAAATGAGAGTTCCTGTTGCTCCACATACTTGTCAGCATTTGATGTTGTCAGTTTTGGGTTTACCTGATCTAATAGGTGTGTGGGGATATCTTGTTGCTTTAATTGGTAGTTCCCTAATAACATATAATATTGATCATCCTTTCATATGGTTGTTTGCCATCTCCATAGCTCTTTCAGGGAGGTCTCTTTGGAGATCTTTTGCTCACTTTTAATTGGTTTGTTTGCTTTCTATTTGTTGTTGTTGCTATTGTTGTTTTTGAGATAGAGAGTTGCTCTGTCACCCAGGCTGGAGTGCAGTGGCACAATCTCAGCGCACTGCAACCTCTACCTCCAGGGTTCAAAGAATTCTTCTGACTTAGTCTCCTGAAGAGTTGGGACTACAAGCATGCACCACCATGCCCAGATAATTTTATTTTTAATTATCTTTCAGTGGAGTCATGGTTTTGCCATGTTGGTTAGGCTGGTTGTTTGCTTTCTTTTTATTGAGTTTTAAGAATTCTTTGTATATTTTGGATACAAGTTCTTTACCAGATATGTTTTTTTGCAAATATTTTCTCCCAGTCTGTGGCTTGTCTTTACATTTTCTTAAACATACATTTCACAGAGCAGATTTATATTTTAGTGAAGTCCAACTCATAATCATTTTTCTTCATTGATTGCACTTTGAAAATGCTTTACCAAGCTAGGGTGACCCAGATTTTCTCTTATGCTATCTTCTAGGAGTTTTATACTTTTGTGTTTTACACTTAGGTCTATGACTCTTCTGGAGTTAGTTTTTATGACATATGTAAGATCAACATCTAAATTCATTTTTGTAATGTGTGGATATCCATTTGTTGTAGCACTATTTGTTGAAAGAATACCCTTTCTCAATAGAGTTGTCTTTGCTTCTTTGTCAAAGATGAATGGACTAGAAATGATTGCATTTTTGACAAGAAACAGTCCAGGTTTTTTGTCATGCCATTGTGTGAATAATTATCTGTCTGAATGTACTGTGTATTGTGATATTATCACTGAGAACACTTATGTGAAGTTAATGCAAGCTACCGAAATAATTTAAATGTTAAAACTTGCTTCAGTAGAACAATGACTCTGACACAACCATACTAGTCAATTCTTATTAAAATGAGCAATATCTTGTCCTTGTCCATGTACAGATAGCATGCCCTATCCCCTTATTACTTCTTCACTGTTCCCCATTTGCGTGTAAGATACATAGTAGCAGAATAGATTTTGACTGTGGATATTATTCACATGATGCTACTTTGACTATTCACAAAAACTAATAAACACTTAGAAGCCTGGTTAATAACATTAAAGGTATTTCCTTGGACAATGAGAAGGTTACAAGGTTATTTGGGTAGAATATGAGAGAAGAGAGCTACAGCAAGTAATCAAACCAGGGTGTTGTTAGTGTTTCTTCTCCTCCCTTTCCCTTCCTGAGTCATTTTATTTCATTTGCATAACTAGTTCACGATAAAATAAATCCTGCGTCCTCAAGACATTAGCATTGCAGCATTGATCAAGCTGTATAAATCAGAATCCAGTAATTAAAATGCAGATAGACAGAAGTAGACGTTATAAATTGCAGCTTCGCAAACTCAATATTATTTTAAGACTAATGGGTTAGCACCTGGAAGGACAGGAGGCAGATGAGAATGAAGAGACAGGAGTTGCCCCACGCTGTTGGGGTTCATGTCTAATATCCTTCCTTTCCTTTTGAAAAACACCCTTGCCGTTTTATGAAATTTTCACTCTAATAAAATTGAACCCACTGGCCAATTATAATCCTTTGCTTGTGTTATTTTCTTAACTTTTTTGCAACAATCCTTCTAACAATGATTTGTCCTCAGGACTGGGTACATAATTCACTCGGTCCAGCACAAAAGAAAATGCAAGCCTCCTTGTACAAGTATTATTAAGAATTCAAGATGGCAATAATAAAGCATTAATCTAAGCATAGGGCCTAAGTATCAGGCATTGTACAACTGCATGACCCCTATCTGTCCTAAACAGTTTAGACTGTATCATTCATATTCTTTCTACCTCAGTCAACATTAGTATCTCATTTCTCTGAAGTTTCCTGGCATTTTATTACAGTAGACTTCTTGCTTTCATAAATTCTTCTACCTCTGTCTACCCCCGAACCCCCTAAAATATGATTTTGCCAACAGTCAAAATTGGGAATTTTAGGAGTTTGTGATTTTCCTATTAAAAATGGATGCTTTGTAACCCTTTAAATGGTCAGATTTTAACACCTGGGTGACTATGGTATAATTATTACCCTATTTACAAAAAGAGGAATGCTTCAGTCAATTATGGGTCTGATGTTTAAAGTCTATATGTCTGATATTTCATTAAGTCATTTTAGCTAAAGCAGACCCCCAGCAGAGGGCAGTCACTTTATGGAGAACAGCCAGACTGTTTTTTACAAGAGTCTCCAACCCTTGTATTCCTAACTGGGCAGGGCCTCTTGTCCTGGGTCTCCAGCCACCACTGACCTGGGCTCTTGGGCCAGTAGCAGCTCTGCACTTCTCTGGGACAGAGCTCCCAGAGGGAGCAGGCAACACACCATTTTGCTACTCTGCATCCCTCGCTCCTGTTGCCCTCAGGCTCCACAGGGCATGTAGTGATGAGGAACTAATGCAGACCCCCAGCACAGTGCAACTGCCTTATGGAAAAGTGGCCAGACATTTTCCATGTGAGTGTTCAGCCTCAGCACCTCTGGCTGAACATTCCCTGTAGCAGTTTCTCTGAGGTGCAGCTCCCAGGGGCAAGTGAAAGCCCCTGTGTCCCTGTTGCTGCAGTGGTACTGCCCTTATTGCCCTTGGACTGGGGAAGGAATGAAGACTCTGAGTACTTTAATCACACCCCAGCACACCACAGCTGCCCTAAGGAGAGGCCAGTTGGTCTCCCTAACAAGCCTCCTGCCCTCCCTGCTTGTCACCAGGTGGGGCCCTAGGCTTGGGCACACAATGTAACCACCCCACACTGGGCCAATTGCACTGATTACTAGCAGCTCTGCATTTCTATGGGGTGGATCCCCAAGAGACAAATGAAAGGCCTCTGCCACAGCAACTGTGAAATTCCCTTCCCCTGCTCCCTCCAGCTGGGAAGGAACATAAAGACTGAGCTCACCCTATAACTGTGGTGTGTACCTGTAGAGTGTCAAGCTGAGACCTGCAGCCAGCACTGGAGTGGGAAAGGAGCCCGCCCTTTCAGAGCACTGACAGCAAATATGGCTGCAATCCTGAGGAAATACAGAGGGGCCACCTAGCTGAGCAAGAGAGTACCTACTAGCCATTTTACTTAAGCATCACAGCCCAAACTTCAACACCAAAAATACTTTGTTGATATATTCCCCTGTAAAACTAAGGACAAGAATTCAGCTACAAAGATAGATCCTGGACAAAGCCTTAGCCCACTGAAAACATCCAGAAAAGTAGTCTACCAACTGTACTCAAATCACACCACAGTTAGAGGATCATCAGTCCACACAGATGAGAAAGAACCAGCCCAAGAAACTCTGACAATTCAAAAAGCCAGGGTGTCCTCCTTCATCCAAATGACCTCACTAGTTCCCCAGCAAGGGTTCTTAACCAAGTTGAAATGACTGAAATGACATAAATTGGATTCAAAATTAAATAAGAACAAAGATCATCAGGATTCAGGGGAAGTTTGAAACTCAATCCAAGGAATCTAAGGATTACAATAAAGTGATAGAGAACCTTATAGACTAAATGGCCATTATCAGAAAGAACAAAACTGATCTGGTAAAACTGAAAAACACAGTACAAAACGTTCATAATGCAATCACAAATATAAACAATAGAATAGATCAAGCTGAGGAAAGAATCTCAGAGCTTGAAAATTGGTTCTCCACACTCACTCAGACAAAAATAATAAAAACAGTAAAAAAGAAAGAACAAAGTCTCTGAGAAATATGGAATTATGTCATCAGACCAAATTTATGGCTCACTGGCATCCCTGAAAGAGATAGCAACAAAACATGGGAAACGTATTTCAGGATATCGTCCACGAGAATTTCCACAACATCACTCGAGAGGCCTATCTTTAAACTCAGGAAATGCAGATAACTCCTGTGGCATACTCTACAAGAATACCATCCCCAAGACACACAGTCATCAGATGTCTCCAAGGTCTAAATGAAAGAAAAATCACAAAGGCGGTTCGAGAGAAGGGGCAAAACACCTATGAAGGGAATCCCATCAGGCTAACAGCAGACATTTCACTAGAAACCCTGATGAGCCAGAAGAGAATGGGGCACCTATATTCAACATTCTTAAATAAAATAATTTCGAACCAAGAATTTTATACTCAGCCAACTAAGCTTCATAAGTGAAGGAGAAATAAGATCACTTTCAGACAAGAAAATGCTAAGGGATTTTTTTTACCACCAGACTTACCTTACAAGAAGTCCTGAAGGGAGTGCTAAACATGGAAAGGAGAGACTGATACCGGCCACTACAAAAACACACTTAACTACATAGACCAGCGACACTATAAAGCAACCACATAAACAAGTCTGCATGATAACCAGCTAACAACATGATGACAGAAACAAATCCATATATATCAATACTAAATATGAATGTAAATGAGTTAAATGGCCCAATTAAAAGGCACAGAGTGGTAGGTTGGAGAAAGGATCAAGGCCCAATGGTATGCTGTCTTCAAGAGACTGAGACCCATCTCACATGCAATGACACCCATAAGCTCAAAGTAAAGGAATAGAGAAAAATCTCCCAAGCAAATGGAAAACAGAAATAAGCAGGTGTTACTATTCCAATTTCAGACAAAGCAGAGTTTAAACCAGCAAAGATCAAAGAAGAAAAAGAAAGGCATTGCATAATGGTAAAGGGCTCAATCCAACAAGAAGATCTAAATATATATATGATATATATATATAATATATATGATATATATATATATCATATATATCATATATATATATCAGCTACAACAAAAATAGAAATCCATATTAATAAAATTGCTCAAAACCATATAATTACATGGAAATTAAACAACCTGCTCCGGAATGACTATTGGGCAAATAATGAAATTAAGAAAGAAATCAAGAAATGCATTGAAAATAATTGGGACAAAGACACAACACACCAAAATCTTGGAAACAGCTAAGGCAGGGTTAAGAGGGAAGTTTATAGCACTAAATGCCCACACATCAAAAATTTTAAAAAGATCTCAAATTAACAACCTGACATTGCAACTAGAGGAACCAGAAAAACAAAAGCAAACCAACCCCAAAGCTAGCATAAGACAAGAAATAACCGAAATCAAAGCTGAACTGAAGTCAACTGAGATGCAAAAATTATACAAAAGATTAACAAATACAGGAGGTGGTTTATTGAAATAAATAGATATATAGAGTGTGAGCTAGATAAATAAAGAAAAAAGAGAGAAGATTCAAATAAACACAAATTGGAAATATTAAAAGACACATTACCACTGACCTGACAGACACACAAAAAGACCCTCAGAGAGGCCTTTGAGCCCCAGCGCTCAGCCCTGCTCCTAGACTGTGGAATATACTTTCATTTTCAATAAAACCCTTCATTTTTTCTTTGCTTTGTTTGTGCATTTTGTCCAATTCTTTATTCAAGATGCCAAGAACTTGGACACCCTCCACCATTAACATATTTTGGTGAGCCAGGCAGGAGGAAGAGTCATGCAGGTTCACTAGGGCCGCTCAGGGAGAGAAAACCCAGAAGCCCGGCATGCTGGCAAAAGGGTAAAGAAAGCTATTTATGATTTGAATCTCCTGGAAACATCGGAGAAAGATCATCCTTGCCATCCACACTACAACAAAACTTGGGGACCCTGAACTTTGGGTTCGTGGTCTTGCATCTGAGAAGGGTCCCTCTACACTTTTGGAACTGTGCACCCATTGGAACCCCCGAGAGACCATCAAGCTTCAGATGATCATGCAACAAAGGCTCCAACCAGTTCCAGGTGAAGACACCACCCCTGGCCACTACTCTGACTCCACTAGATAGAGCAGGGCTAGAGTTCCGTGATTCCCTAATAAGTAGAGACTATGTCTCAAGTCAGCATGAAGCACTTACAGAAAAAAAGGCCATTGGTCCCTCTGCCTCCCATAAAGATTTATGAGGATCACATCTCTAAGTGGGCAGATGAGGCAGGAAAATAGAGTCTGGAAGCAGGGAACATAAGGCTGATTCACATTTCAGCTATAATAGGAAATATCCTCTCCATAGGGCAGACACTGAGTAAATGACTTATAACTTTACTTAATTTTCTTCATTTGCACAGAGTGTACCCCAAGCAGAAGGTATTTAAATTCACAAAAACTCTGTAACAGGGCCTTTGACCCCCTATGTTCAGGCCCACACTGTGAAGTGTACTTTCATTTTCAGTAAAACCCTTCATTCCTTAAACACACAAACAAAAAAACCCTCAGAGACCATTAGAAAAATCTCTGCACACAATCTAGAAAACCTACAATAAATGGGTAAATTCCTGGACACATACAATCTCCTAAAACTGAAGCAGGAAGACACTGAATCCTTGAACAGATTGATAATGAGTTCCAAAATTGAATCAGTTATAAAAAGTCTGTCAACCAAAAAAGCCCAGGACCAGACAGATTCACCATAAATTCTACCAGATGCATAAAGAAAAGCTGGTACAATTCTTAGTGAAACTATTCCAGAAAATGGAGGTGCAGGGGCTGCTCTCTAACTCATTCGATGAGGTCAACATCATCCTGATACCAAATCCTGGGAGACACACATACACACTTCAGGCCAATATCCTTGATGAACATAGATGTAAAAATCCTCAACAAAATACTAGCCAACTGAATCCAGCAGCACATGGAAAAGCTAATCCACCATGATCAAGTAAGCATTATCCCTGGGATGCAAGGTTGGTTCAACCTACATAAATCAGTACATGTGATTCATCACATAAACAGAACGAAAAACACAACTGCATGATTATCTCAATTGATGCAGAAAAAAGCTTTTGATAAAATTAGACATCGCTTTATCTTAAAAACCCTCAACAAACTAGGCATTGAATGAACATACTTCAAAATAATAAAAGCTATCCATATCAAAGCCACAGCCAGCATCACACTGAATGGGCAGAAGCTGGAAGCATTGTTTTTGAGAACCAGAGCAAGACAAGAATGCCCCCTCAAACCACTCCTATTCAACACAGTACTGGAATCCCTCACCAGAGCAATCAGGCATGAGAAAAGAAAAAAAAAAAAGGCATCCATATAGGAAGAAAGGAAGTCAAACTATCTCTATTTGCAGATTATTTTCTATACCTAGAAAACCCTGCAGTCTCTGCCCTAAAGCTTCTTGATCTGATAAACAGCTTTAGTGAAGTCTCAGGATACAAAATCAATGTACAAAAGTCAGTAACATTCCTATACACCAACAACATTCAAGCTCAGCCAAGTCAGGAATGCAATCCCATTCACAATAGCCACAAAAATAATAAAATATATAGGAATACAGCTAATCAGGGAGGCTAAATATCTCTATAATGCAAATTACAAAATACTACTCAAAGAAGTATGAGAGATGATACAAACAAATGTAAAAGTATTTCATGCTCATAGATAAGAAGAATATTTTTTAAATGGCCATACTGCCAAAAGCAATTTACAGATTCAATGCTATTCCTACAATGACATTCTTCACAGAGTTAGAAGAAAACTACTTAAAAATCCATATGGAATCAAAAACAGAGAGCTTTAATAGCTAAAGCAATCCTAAACAAAAAGAAAAAAGCTAGAGGCATCATGTTATCTGACTTCAAATTACACAAGGCCACACTCACCAAAACAGCATAGTACTGGTATAAAGACAGACATGTAGCTCAGTGGAGCAGAACATAGAACCAAGAAATAATGCTTCACACCTACAACAATCTGAAATCTGACGAAGTTGACAAAAACAAACAATGGGGAATGGACTCCCTGTTCAATACATGGTGCTGGGATAACTGGTTAGTAAGAAGTTAACTAATGAAGAAGATTGAAACTAGACCCCTTCCTTACACCATATATATAATAAACTCAAATGGATTGAAAACTTCAATAGAAAACCTAAAACTATAAAAACCCTGGAGGATAATCTAGGAAATACTGTTCTGAACATGAGACCTGGCAAATATTTGATGATGAAGATACCAAAAGCAATGGCAACAAAAACAAAAATTGACAAATGGGACCTAATTAAACTAAAGAGCTTCTGCACAGCAAAAGAAACTATCAACAGAGCAAACAGATAACCTATAGAATGGNATATATCATATATATATATCAGCTACAACAAAATAGAAATCCATATTAATAAAATTGCTCAAAACCATATAATTACATGGAAATTAAACAACCTGCTCCGGAATGACTATTGGGCAAATAATGAAATTAAGAAAGAAATCAAGAAATGCATTGAAAATAATTGGGACAAAGACACAACACACCAAAATCTTGGAAACAGCTAAGGCAGGGTTAAGAGGGAAGTTTATAGCACTAAATGCCCACACATCAAAATTTTAAAAGATCTCAAATTAACAACCTGACATTGCAACTAGAGGAACCAGAAAACAAAAGCAAACCAACCCCAAAGCTAGCATAAGACAAGAAATAACCGAAATCAAAGCTGAACTGAAGTCAACTGAGATGCAAAATTATACAAAAGATTAACAAATACAGGAGGTGGTTTATTGAAATAAATAGATATATAGAGTGTGAGCTAGATAAATAAAGAAAAAAGAGAGAAGATTCAAATAAACACAAATTGGAAATATTAAAAGACACATTACCACTGACCTGACAGACACACAAAAGACCCTCAGAGAGGCCTTTGAGCCCCAGCGCTCAGCCCTGCTCCTAGACTGTGGAATATACTTTCATTTTCAATAAAACCCTTCATTTTTTCTTTGCTTTGTTTGTGCATTTTGTCCAATTCTTTATTCAAGATGCCAAGAACTTGGACACCCTCCACCATTAACATATTTTGGTGAGCCAGGCAGGAGGAAGAGTCATGCAGGTTCACTAGGGCCGCTCAGGGAGAGAAAACCCAGAAGCCCGGCATGCTGGCAAAAGGGTAAAGAAAGCTATTTATGATTTGAATCTCCTGGAAACATCGGAGAAAGATCATCCTTGCCATCCACACTACAACAAAACTTGGGGACCCTGAACTTTGGGTTCGTGGTCTTGCATCTGAGAAGGGTCCCTCTACACTTTTGGAACTGTGCACCCATTGGAACCCCGAGAGACCATCAAGCTTCAGATGATCATGCAACAAAGGCTCCAACCAGTTCCAGGTGAAGACACCACCCCTGGCCACTACTCTGACTCCACTAGATAGAGCAGGGCTAGAGTTCCGTGATTCCCTAATAAGTAGAGACTATGTCTCAAGTCAGCATGAAGCACTTACAGAAAAAAAGGCCATTGGTCCCTCTGCCTCCCATAAAGATTTATGAGGATCACATCTCTAAGTGGGCAGATGAGGCAGGAAAATAGAGTCTGGAAGCAGGGAACATAAGGCTGATTCACATTTCAGCTATAATAGGAAATATCCTCTCCATAGGGCAGACACTGAGTAAATGACTTATAACTTTACTTAATTTTCTTCATTTGCACAGAGTGTACCCCAAGCAGAAGGTATTTAAATTCACAAAACTCTGTAACAGGGCCTTTGACCCCTATGTTCAGGCCCACACTGTGAAGTGTACTTTCATTTTCAGTAAAACCCTTCATTCCTTAAACACACAAACAAAAAAACCCTCAGAGACCATTAGAAAATCTCTGCACACAATCTAGAAAACCTACAATAAATGGGTAAATTCCTGGACACATACAATCTCCTAAAACTGAAGCAGGAAGACACTGAATCCTTGAACAGATTGATAATGAGTTCCAAAATTGAATCAGTTATAAAAGTCTGTCAACCAAAAAAGCCCAGGACCAGACAGATTCACCATAAATTCTACCAGATGCATAAAGAAAAGCTGGTACAATTCTTAGTGAAACTATTCCAGAAAATGGAGGTGCAGGGGCTGCTCTCTAACTCATTCGATGAGGTCAACATCATCCTGATACCAAATCCTGGGAGACACACATACACACTTCAGGCCAATATCCTTGATGAACATAGATGTAAAATCCTCAACAAAATACTAGCCAACTGAATCCAGCAGCACATGGAAAAGCTAATCCACCATGATCAAGTAAGCATTATCCCTGGGATGCAAGGTTGGTTCAACCTACATAAATCAGTACATGTGATTCATCACATAAACAGAACGAAAACACAACTGCATGATTATCTCAATTGATGCAGAAAAAAGCTTTTGATAAAATTAGACATCGCTTTATCTTAAAACCCTCAACAAACTAGGCATTGAATGAACATACTTCAAAATAATAAAAGCTATCCATATCAAAGCCACAGCCAGCATCACACTGAATGGGCAGAAGCTGGAAGCATTGTTTTGAGAACCAGAGCAAGACAAGAATGCCCCTCAAACCACTCCTATTCAACACAGTACTGGAATCCCTCACCAGAGCAATCAGGCATGAGAAAAGAAAAAAAAAAAGGCATCCATATAGGAAGAAAGGAAGTCAAACTATCTCTATTTGCAGATTATTTTCTATACCTAGAAAACCCTGCAGTCTCTGCCCTAAAGCTTCTTGATCTGATAAACAGCTTTAGTGAAGTCTCAGGATACAAAATCAATGTACAAAAGTCAGTAACATTCCTATACACCAACAACATTCAAGCTCAGCCAAGTCAGGAATGCAATCCCATTCACAATAGCCACAAAATAATAAAATATATAGGAATACAGCTAATCAGGGAGGCTAAATATCTCTATAATGCAAATTACAAAATACTACTCAAAGAAGTATGAGAGATGATACAAACAAATGTAAAAGTATTTCATGCTCATAGATAAGAAGAATATTTTTTAAATGGCCATACTGCCAAAAGCAATTTACAGATTCAATGCTATTCCTACAATGACATTCTTCACAGAGTTAGAAGAAAACTACTTAAAATCCATATGGAATCAAAACAGAGAGCTTTAATAGCTAAAGCAATCCTAAACAAAAGAAAAAAGCTAGAGGCATCATGTTATCTGACTTCAAATTACACAAGGCCACACTCACCAAAACAGCATAGTACTGGTATAAAGACAGACATGTAGCTCAGTGGAGCAGAACATAGAACCAAGAAATAATGCTTCACACCTACAACAATCTGAAATCTGACGAAGTTGACAAAACAAACAATGGGGAATGGACTCCCTGTTCAATACATGGTGCTGGGATAACTGGTTAGTAAGAAGTTAACTAATGAAGAAGATTGAAACTAGACCCCTTCCTTACACCATATATATAATAAACTCAAATGGATTGAAAACTTCAATAGAAAACCTAAAACTATAAAACCCTGGAGGATAATCTAGGAAATACTGTTCTGAACATGAGACCTGGCAAATATTTGATGATGAAGATACCAAAAGCAATGGCAACAAAACAAAATTGACAAATGGGACCTAATTAAACTAAAGAGCTTCTGCACAGCAAAAGAAACTATCAACAGAGCAAACAGATAACCTATAGAATGGGAGACAGTATTTGCAAACTATGCATCTGACAAAAGTGTATTATTCAGAATCTATAAGGAACTTAAATCTACAAACAAAAAACAAACATTAAAAAGTGGGCAAAAGACATGAGCAGACACTTTTCAAAAGAAGACAAATGCTTAGCCAAAAAGCATATAAAAAAATGTTCAACATCACTAATTATTAGAGAAATGCAAATCAAAGCCACAATAAGACACCATATTACACTACTCAGAATGGTTATTATTAACAAGTCAAAAAATTACAGATGCTGGCGAAGTTATTAAGAAACTGATGGTGGGAATGTAAATTAGTTCAGCCATTGTTAAAAAACACTTTGGGGATTTCTCAAAGAACTCAAAGCAGAATCAGCATTTGACCCAGCAATCCCATTAATGGATATATAATCAAAAGAATAGGAATTGTTCTACCATAAAGACACATGCATGCGTATGTTCACTGCAGCACTAGTCACAATAGCAAAGATGTGGAATCAATCTAAATTCCCATGAACGGTAGACTGAATAAAGAAAATGTGGTACATATATAGCATGAAATACTATGCAGCCACAAAAAGGAACAAAATTGTCTCTTTTGCAGCAACATGGATGGAGCTGGAATTCATTACCTTAAGTGAACTAACACAGGAACAGAAAAACAAATACCACATCTTCTCACTTGTAAGTGAGAGCTAAATATTGAGTACCTATGGACACAATGAAGGGAACAAGCGATACCAGGGCATACTTGAGAGGGGAGGGTGGGAGGACTATAAGGATCAAAAAACTACCTATTAGATACTATGTTTATTAGCTGGGTGTTAAAATAATCTGTACACCAAACCATCATTACATGCAATTTACCTATATAACAAACCTGCATATGTACCCTAGAATCTAAAATAAAAATTTAAAAATTTAAAACAAATAAAATATAATAAAATTAAATAATTTAATAAGATATATTATACAAAATTATAAACATAAAATATATTTTAAAATAAATAAAATTAATAAAAAATCATTTTAGAATATGGAACCAATTTTATTTTCCCCAGAGATTTATATGGATTTTTTTTTAGAAAGATGCTTTTTATACTCAAAATGAACCATGTAGAGATTTACCCTTATTTCCTAACACCCTTTTTATTTATGAAATCATCATTTTCCTTCTGTGTTATCTAGCTACCAATATCTCATATTGAAAGTATCCCTCCAATAGCATCCTATTGCTACCCTTAAAATACCTGGTTTATGCAATTTTTATTTATAAAAATTGGTCTTGAAAGTACTAACTAAATATAAAAGTGGGCACTTAACTTACACATGTGTAGATGGCATAGAAAGGGACTCATAGGTATAATGGCATATAAAATGCCAATGTTCATTCTTTCACTTCTTCAACAAATCTTTGTTGCTCACTTTCTAACTGCAAAGTCANATAAAATATATTTTAAAATAAATAAAATAATAAAAAATCATTTTAGAATATGGAACCAATTTTATTTTCCCCAGAGATTTATATGGATTTTTTTTTAGAAAGATGCTTTTATACTCAAAATGAACCATGTAGAGATTTACCCTTATTTCCTAACACCCTTTTATTTATGAAATCATCATTTTCCTTCTGTGTTATCTAGCTACCAATATCTCATATTGAAAGTATCCCTCCAATAGCATCCTATTGCTACCCTTAAAATACCTGGTTTATGCAATTTTATTTATAAAATTGGTCTTGAAAGTACTAACTAAATATAAAAGTGGGCACTTAACTTACACATGTGTAGATGGCATAGAAAGGGACTCATAGGTATAATGGCATATAAAATGCCAATGTTCATTCTTTCACTTCTTCAACAAATCTTTGTTGCTCACTTTCTAACTGCAAAGTCACCATGCAATCCAGTAACAACGAAGATAAGTATGTGTTCCTTTCCTCAGGGAGCTTATATTCCATAACAAGCAAAAGACAGTGCTTCAAGAAAGATATGTAAATTATATAAGGGAAAATTCTGAGGGAAAAGAGAGCAAATGACAGGGCCACATGCTTGTCTGGGCGTCTAGAGAAAGTTTTGCTGTGCAGATAAATATTACAGATGGTGAAGAGCCAGCTAGAAAAAAATGGGAGTGAAGGAAATCAGTTCTGAATTGAGGCTCTGGAGTGAATTCCAGGAGTACGGACCTTTCCACTTGTCAACAGCCACCATCCTCCCATCGGGTCACATGCTTGATACAGCATGGGTACTCAGTAATACATCAACTGACCAGAAGGAACAGAAACAGCATTACTTATGGTTTGCTTAAAGTTCAAATACTTTTTGATCCAAAATTATTTGTAAAAGTGCTAAGACAGTCATCTTAATGGTAACAATAACATTTTATTAATAGTTTCGTAATTATTTATCTGGTAATGTTCAAAATTCCCTTGTTTTTGAAAGCGTTTCTTTTCCTTGCAGAAGCAGAAAATAATGTAGCCTAAAGTGCTAAAGTGATCTCTTTCCCTTAATGTATTCATGGAAAATATAATGATTGTCTATACAATTTATTTGCTAGTTATTCATGTACTATTTTGTAAACTCTTCCCACTGAAATATTTAGGGGTTGTTTACAGATGTAATTCTTTAAATTTACACTTTTTAATATTTTTACCTATATAAGTTGTAATTTTTTTGAAAAAGGGATTATTCTTGTTTGTTTTTTGGAATCTTCTAAAATGTGGTTATATAGCAAATACTAGACTTTAGCTGAAGGGGAGAGAAAATGAATATTATATTACATTTCTATACAAAGTATTTTGTGTAGGTTCGAGTGGGATTTATTACTGACATAAAATGAGGATGACTTCCTGCTGCAATCAACTTTTGGTTGCCATCTCTAAATTCAAGGATTATTTAATTTGCTTTTCCGTCTGAAAAAATCATCAGATTTTATAGCTTTCCCCTCTACCAAACTGTTGCCTTCCCAGGCCATTAAATTTAAAATTTAATAATAAATAAGTAAATATTGCAATTTAAAACAAAATGCTAAATGATTGTCCTCATCTTCCTGAACTTACTACCAGCCTTGATCGTGTAATTTCTCTTTTATACAGATTCTTTACTTGCCTTCAGGATGCCTTATTCTCTTGATTTCCTTCTACCTTACTGGTGGTTTACTGGAGTTTCTTTTCTCTCTAACCTTTAATATCAAAAGATTCAGGGCTCAATCCTTAGTTTTCTTCTCCTCTCTACCCACACTCACTTTGTGACATCATTAGTCTCATGGAATTCACTCACATCTCTATTCAATGAATCCTAGCTTTCCATCTCTATTACAGACTTCTCTACCACATCTAGACTCATATCCCAAAATCTCTCTTTCTCTTTATTTGGATATTTAATAGACAGCATTAACTCAACAATATCCAAACCTGAACTCTTGATCCCTTGATCTGATCATCTGAAAGCTGCCTTAACCACACCTTTCCTCATCCCACTTAAAAGTAGCTTAATCTTTCCAGTTGTGAAATACAAAGATGTTGATTATACTCGATTTATCTATTTTCTCAAACATCACATTCAATCTGTTAGGAAACCCAGTTGGCTCTAATTTGAAAATACATCCTGAAACTCGATTTACAAAGAAGCACAAAAGAACAGACAGTTCACAGAAGCAGAACAGCTAATGGCCCTTCAATGTATGAGAAGATGTTCAATTTCATTCATAATAAGATAAATGAAAATTAAAGCTACACTGAGATACTATTTTTCATATATAATCTTGGCAAAAGTTCAAAAGCTTGACAGCACAGTCTGTTGGCAAGACTAAAAAAAATCAGCATGCTCATCTATTTGACATTGGGAATGCAAAATGATTCAGCCTATGTGGAGAGGAATTTTGAAATACTGAACAGAATTACAGATGTGTTTCCTTTTGGCCCAACAGTTCTACTTTCAGGAATCTACTCTGAATATCTATCCATCCATCCATCCATCTACACAAACACATACGTTATACACATATACATATATATATACACACTTACACGCACACATATATACACACACATATGTGTGTGTGTTTATCCACTATATAATTATAAAAAAGAATTAGGAGAAAATGCATGGTTATTATGCTTGGGAGTGTGTTGGGGGTGTGTGTGTGATTTAAATAAAATTAACAAAGTACAGAACAGTGTATATGCTACACTATTTTTGTTTAAGGAAGAAAAATAAGATACAAAAAGAAACAATGAATGTGGCTGAGTCTAATTTTTTAAAATGGTTATCTATAGCATAGTTCAGCAAAATATGACCCACAGGCCAAATACAATCATGTTTTTGTATATAGCTTTATTGGGCCACAGCCATACCCATTTAGGTGTATATTGTCTGTGGTTGCTTTCTCACAATTCTGCAACAGCGGAATTGTGTAGTGCCATAGGGACCATATGGCCTGTAAAGTCTAAAGTATTTTTTCATTGGCCTTTTACAAATTTTGTCACTCCCTTATCTACAGGGGTGAAAGAGTATAAGGTAGAGAGCATATGGATGGAGAAAGACTTTTATAAATATACTTATTAGTAACTTTTGAATTTTGAACCATGAGAATGTTTTATAAATTCAAAAATAAATAAAACAAACCTCACAATTGAAAACAAATGGAAACAAAGTCATCTACCTGTATATCAAATGGTTAAAATTCCACTCAAAATAAAAACAATGTTTCAAATGGCCTCTGACTGTACATCATTCTAGCATCTGTAACAGCTGGATAGCAAAGTATTATGCGCCTCTTCATATGTTGTATTATCCAGTTCATAGCTGTATCAATGAAATCTCAACAGTATTTAAATTGCCTTTAGTCAAGCCATTACACCTAACTATCAATTTCTAAAACATACTGAGAAAGTTAAATAATACCACAAATAACAATCAGACAAATCTAATGTGGGTATTTTTTTTTTTTTTTTTTTTTTTTTGAGACAGAGTCTTGCTCTGTCGCCCAGGCTGGAGTACAGTGGCGCGATCTCAGCTCACTGCAACCTCTGCTTCCCAGGTTCACGCCGTTCTCCTGCCTCAGCCTCCTGAGTAGATGGGACTACAGGTGCCTACCACCACACCCAGCTAATTTTTTGTATTTTTAGTAGAGACAGGGTTTCACTGTGTAGCCAGGATGGTCTCGATCTCCTGACCTCGTGATCCACCTGCCTCAACTTCCCAAAGTGCTGGGATTACGGGCGTGAGCCACCGCACTCAGCCTAATGTGGGTAACTTTCTATAAGACAAAATTTCTGAACTCTTCGAGGGAATGAAATGACAACCAAAACATATTAAAAGAGATTGTTTTTATTAATTAATTACTTCTATATTAAAAGAGATTTAACATTCAAATAATGCATGAATGTCGATTCGATCTTGACTTGGAATCATATACATCTACACACATACATCCTTCATATTGTCAAAACAGATCTTTTTAGAATGAAATTCACACAATTTGAAAATGAACTGGATATTAAGTGATATTATAGAATTCCTACTTTTCAGATGCTGAAGTAAGCCAAGATGAAGAGAGAGGCTATCGGCAACTTTCAAATATATTACAAAGATAAATATTTTTGCTAGATCTATCTAGAGTGTTAGACCTAGGTGCTGGAAAATGAATGCTTATTGCACTATTCCAACATTATTCATGCTTGAATTTTTCATAATAAAAAGAGAAAAGATTATTACATAAGCATATTTGTGTGGGTGTCTCCAGAATCTGACCACTGCAACTCAACTTCGCTCTCGGTCTGTTTAGACTGGTCATAGTGCTCTGGTCACAGTTACCATCTTCTCAACAGGATTTCTGTAGTCATCTCTCCAGTTTCCTTGTTGCTCTCCTTGTTGAAAGTATGTTTTGTCACAGAAAAAAGGAAGTAAAGTACAAGTCTGTGCCATTCCTTCACTTTACACTCTGCAATAGCTCTTCCATTCACTCTAATACAAAGTCCAAATTCGTATCAATACAATGGTCCTCAAGGCCCTACATGATCTGTCTCCCTACCCAACCCCTGCTGCTGACCTATCTGAATCACTTTCTTACCACCGTCTCTTGGCTTATTTCATTCTAGTCTCAGTGGCCATTGTGTTCTTTCTTCAACATGTGGGCTTCTTCCCACTGCAGTTCTTTGCTTGGGCTATGCCCTCTGCTTGGAATTCTCTTCCCTAAGAAGCCATATAAACTAACTTCTGTACTTCTTTTAAGTATTTACTCAATACAGTGGTCTACTTTAATCCCCTTAAATTTGAGCATTTCTCATATGCTCGGCCTCTCTTACTATTCTGATCCATTTTTAAAATTAATAGACTTTATGCTCTATATAAAAAACATTTTTTTCATAGCCCTTATCTTCTGACATACCATGTTTTTCATGTTTATTTTTTATTGTCTGTCTCTAGTTTCTTTGGTTCATTGACTGAACCCAAACATATATTACCTTTGTTACTGGCACATAGTAGTCCTGCCTTAAAAAAAATGGATATTGTTGAATGAATGAAATAGAGTAAATGGGTGGGTATTATCCCATGTTTAGTTATTATTATTATTATTTTTTGGTAGCTTATGTGAGATTTTGCTTTTCTCTCATGAGTAATAGTACCAGGCCAGTGCCATTAAGAATATTTTCCTCCAGAAGGCAGATAAATGCAGGGCAAATCATTGCAAAATAGTATTTGTCTCCCATGCTCCTAGTTATGCTAATAACACCAAGAAAGACTCTATTTTGTGAAGAAGACATCTGTTTTGAAATAATAGAAATTGATTTTATGAGAACTATTAAGTGGTTTTATACTGAATAAATCTCATTTTCAAATGTCAAAAAATAATTTCAATATTAATAAAATTTTCTATTTAACTGTAAGTTCCTGAAGATCCTGGTGAATGCTTATGTACCCCGAATAATAGTTAAAATTGCAAATACAAAATTGATCAATATTGGAAGTATAAAATCAATCAATTAAATGCACATTAATGACAAAATGACATTATCAACCACAAAGTTCAGAAGGCCAAATTTGGGTTAAGAATATGACATTTTTTAAGAGATGGAAAAGTATGAGATATTAAAAAATCATTTTCAATGAAGGAATGCTCAAACTAAAATGTAGCCATATTTTTTATAGAAACTATATCCAATTCACATTTTCAGAATCCAGAATGATGCATCTTTGCAGATATCAGTATCTTTTTTTCACAAAGCAAAATCCCAGTAGACAGGAATTTTATAACGTATATAATGGCAGCATCAGAGGAATTTGATACCTGCCTCTTAAATGAAGCTGGGGGAGAGGATTACCAACACTTAACGTAAATTTCAAATGTTATAAAAGGATGGAAGCAATCAGCAATATGAGTTGACTGAGGAACCAGAGGTGTGGAAGAAAAATATGCTACATGAATGGAATCTCATGAAAACAGAAAGATTGGCTGTGAACCTCAAGGAAAGCACTCAGATAATGGAGTTTGGAATTTTAGGTTAAAATGAGAGGAACCACGTAAATTTGCATAAAGTATAAACAACTTCAACAAACTTAGGATCTAATATGAACTTTAGAATCTAAATGAACTGGAGAGGGAGGGAAAATCCTACTTTTGAGCTAATGAATATAAGAAGAGTTACTTGAATGGTTAGGAAGGAAGGGAAAGACAATATTCAAAGGTCAAGTATACTAAATACAGTATTTCTTATAAATATAACTTAGAGAGGGAAATTTTTGTAGACGCTTGTTTCACCCCTCTAGGCTGACCAACTTTGATTTAACAGTATGCTATTTCTAAGGTTGCAAAGGGTAAATTTGACTCACAGTATATTTAGGTCTTTGTGCAAAGGCACTGTTTCAAATGATTTCAAAAAATTAAATACAGCATATTGAATTTAATTCAATAAAGCATAGAAGCTAAGAGTTTGGGCTCTAGAGGATAATTATTTATGATCCATTCCTGGCTTATAAGCTGAAATCTTGGGCAATTTATTTATTTTATCTTTTCTTAAATAACCTCATAGGTAAAATAGGGGTAAGAACTGTACCAATTTCATTATTTGTGGTATATATGATGTGCATAATATTTGCTATTATTACTTTATAATTATTTTAATTATATCTTCAAAATAACTAAAATATTTTGGGAAAGGTAAGTAAAGAACTTATCTATAGCATAGTTCAGCAAAATATGTACTTTCTTGCAAATTCTATTTTACAATATTAGATCTGTTTATTTAGTTCTTTCATGTGCTAATGAAGAAACAAGCACAGAAAATGAGCGTTTTCTCTTTTAAAATAATGGTGCATCTACTTTTTCTAGTCCTCACCTATGGCTCTGCCTCCAAATAAAAGCACCTATTTGTTGTTGATGTTAAGAAAAGTTAAAATTTTATGTCTACATATATACAATACTTCCAAACTTCATTACTTCATTGTATTTCCATCATTTCAATTATGGTGAAAATGTAGACATGGGTAGGAAATTATTTAAATTACACAGTTTTAATTTATTTAAGAGCAAATATTCTAAAAGAAGCATCACTTTTAGTTAGCTATATAAAATAATTAAGTTATCACTTAAACATAAAGTAATTTGATGTGAGAATAATTATACTTAGAAAATGCAGATTTGGTGTTCATAACAGGCTTGTAACACAAGTTTTCTTCTAGATTTTTGTAGTAGTTCACTAGAGCTACCATTAAAAAATGCCACAGGATGTGTGGTCAAACATCAGAAATTTATTTTCTCAGAGTTTTGGAGGCTGGAAGTCCAAGACTAAGGTGCCTACAGGGTAGGTTTTTCTCTGAGGCCTCTCTCCTTGGCTTGCAGATGGCTGCCCTATTGCTGCCTCTTCACATGGTTGTCTCTCTGTGTGTCTAGAGTTTCTTTTCTTCTAAGAATACCAGTTGACTGGATTAAGGTCCACTTCAACAGCCTCATCTAATTAATTCTTTAAAGGCTCTGTATTCAAATATAGTTACATTATGAAGCACAGAGGGCTAAGGTTTCAATATACGAATTTTAAAGGAACACAATTCAGACAATAACAGTCTTCTTTAGAATTATTTTAAGTCATAAAATGTCACATGTTTTAATAATTTGCTGTAATATAAAACTGAGAATTTGCTCTCTACACCCCTTTACTGTTTCTGCCCCTCAAGTAATACGACTTTGCTTAGGAAAATGAACTGGTAAAATCTATTCAGCTGAGTGCTTTAAATAACCCAGAAAGAGTCTTTGGAACAAGCTCATGAATCATGTTCTCAACTTTAGTTATGTCAAAATCCATTTTTTAGCCCCTTTCTTCCTGAAAATGGCTAATGATCCATGTACTATCTGACAATTCAAAATTCCTTCAACTTCTAGGCCACACTTGTGGCTGCATTTCAGGAGTTCAACATTTTACTACTACTATGGAAACTGGAAAAATTGTCATACTATTAAAAAGTAAGGGCAGGAAAGATGTCAAAACCATAGCAAGACTGTATGTAATTTAGTCTGAGTTTCAGTTTTACTTGTTTTAATGATCTTCTGCTTTTCAATCGTATCTCTTTTTTAAACATATCTTTTCTCACTCCGTTATTTCTTTTTTCATTATCTCCCTATTTTATTTCTACAGAAAAGTTGAAAATACAATGGGTTAGAATACCGGAGTGATGTTTAGCTGCAATGCATCTTTCCTAAGAATCTCCTAATATTTTTCCTCATTTTTTGTCACCTTTTGTGAAATTAACATCTATCTTTAGAACATGGTGTTTTCTTGAGAAGTTTCCCATTATTATATAAGATGGAAAAAATCGAATACACATTTTCTTTTTAAGGCTAAGAGTCTGTTGAGAATTTAATTGTATTAGATTCTATGTAAATGCAGCAGGAGTTCAGAGAATCAAGAAATTAAAACGCAAGTCACTGAAAGTTTGCTTGGTTTGGGGAAGGACTTTAAAGGCAGGTATGATTTGGATATAGGTGTAAGTTTGATGAGTGACCTCTCTGAGGACTTTGTCATAAGCAGACCCTTTGGAATAAGGATTAAAGGATACTCAGGACATGTTGAAGATTGTTTGGACTAACTGGGCATGCTGACCGCTTTTTGGTTTTTCACGAGGTATTGGTTTGTTTATGGGATGGCCAACATTTTGAAAGTATAAATGTCCCCTGTAGTTTCATCTTCCTAAGGCACATTCTGTTTATATTCTGCAGCACTCAGGGCTTTGATCAGGCCTGGGGGATTAGCGTAATGGGCAGAGCAGCAGGGTAGAAGAAGTCAAATGACAGAGCATAATTAATACGCTAGCTGTGGGGTCTTAACTACAAGGCACTTACCTACTCTGGAGTTCATGTCCCCATCCATAAAATAGTATGTCCTTCACAGGCTATAGTGTGCTGTTGTTAGGATAATTAAAGGAGATAAGGTGTTGCAACCGTAAGCGAAAGATAATTCTGGTGTTTACCATGATTCTTATTCCTCTATTCCTAGCATCACTGTTTCAGAAAGGACATCAGTGGGAATGGGGAGGCAGAGGCGCTACATAGTTGTAAGTATTGTGCTCATAAACAGGGCTGAGGAGCACCAAGTCAAATGGCAGCTCGCTTTCCTAACTGTATTACTGTGGAGGTGAGTGTCTATCTGCATATCAGCATAACTAAGGACTGCATTTTCAATAAAAATGGAATAAAATAATGCACATTTAGAAACTTAGATTTAAATAGCATCTTGGAGATTATTTATTACAGTCTTCCTTTTGATATGATAATACTTTCTACATTATCCTTGAGCAATAGTAATGTCACCTTTCATTGAACCCTCCACACTTCTGTGTCCTCTTCTGTTAAGTAGGAATTGCCACCTTATCAGGTTAAAGTCTGAATACAAGATAATTTACTTGGTAAGTGCTTAGCATGGTGCCTGGAAAAAGGTCAGCCCTTGATGTGCAATTACTGTTGCTTCTACTTTGTTTACTAAAGAAGTATATTCTATTTAATTTTCTTTCTAAAAGATAATGTGTTTCTTCTGGGAATAAAATGCGCTGTATTAATTTCTCTTAGTAAAATTCTTATTTTGAGCAAAAAATAAAATTAGTTTTGAGAGATGAAGGTAGTTCCTCTAAGCACTGGGCCAATTAGGTTTTCTGGGCATGCATCATTGAAACTAAAAACACATGTTAGGATATGGATGACGTTTCCTTCACCATCCCTAACAAGCCTTCCATAGCTCCTTCCTGTTGCTCTAGACTTGGGTTGTCTAAGGGACTGGAAGGAAGCATGTGACTTCCCTGTATAATTCCCAATTAGGTATCAGCTTACCTCTCAATGGCAGTGAAACGTCATAAGCAACTGTGGAGACTGCAAGAGCTTTTTCTGCCATTACTACCTGCAATCTTCTTTATAGTCTCATGTCTCACCCAGTTTACACGCCATAATTCAGTATTAAACATATTATTAATCATGGAATATTTAAAAGTAAATATATGTTTTAATCCCCAGGAGCAGCATTTTTCAACCTTGTCTTTATCATTAATCACTAAGGAACTTCTGGAGACATTTATCATCCCACCTCATGAAATACAGTATTAACATCATAGATGTACTATATATCATGTATGTGCTATATGTAATATACTCATGCTTTATACATGAAAAGAGCAAGAAATAATAAGGTCCCATAATCACTACCAAGAACGAAGTTTTTACCCCTTGGGGATGATATTGTCCAGATTAAGAATGCATGCCTAGAGGTTTCTTAAAATTACGTTGTTGGCTATCGTAAAACTAAAAAAAAAAAAACCAGAAGATTGACTCCTTTTATGATATCAACTTCAGCTAGACTTCTACTTAGGTAGCAAATGTACAAGGATATACCTAAAGAAAATTCTGGACTGAGATATTTTTAAACTCAGAATATAAAAATCAGTCATATGAAAATATATGTTTTAATTTGGGCTAACTGAGCATATGGCAGCAAAAATAAAGACTGATTAAAGCTTCTTACAATTTTTTTCATCGACTAGATCATTTTATGGAATATTCCATTTTAAATTAGCATTTAATATTAATTTAATACAGAAATAAATGATGTTTTTTTAAATGAGAGTATTATAAAGCAAAAATCTCCTTTGACCATTACTATTTATTTTGATCCCCTTAAACTTCTTCAAGAAAATGTTATTATCACTGTGTTTCCATACCTTTTATTTTAACTTTTATATAAACATGCACACATATATCCATGTTAATATATGTGGAGATTATTATTTTTCACTGCTGATTTTCAATCTGTGGTAGGAACTACCCGAATTTTATTTAGTCCTTTATCCAGTTCATGGACATTCAGGTTAAGATCTTCAAATTTAGTTTATCAAAGAGTACAGCATAATCTCAATGTCTAATGTAGAAATTCACTGACACGTATATCAGGATAATTACAGAGTTTCAATAAAGAGATGAGATCATACAAACCAGTCCTGTAATCTAATTACATGGTTTTTCATAAGTAGTCTTCATTTTGGTTTTCTGAAAACCCTATTTGTGTTTTAATTTAATAAACACTTATATAGTATTTACTGTTCTAGGTTCTTTACAAATACTAACCCTAATAACCATTACAAGTTTTACCTATACTTTAAAAATGAAATAAGTGAGACACTAATAGGTTAAATAACTTCCCAAGAGGAAAGAATTAGGCCAGAGCCAGGATGCAAACCTGGGCTGGCAATCCCAGTCTGTATTCTGACCCATATGCCATGCTGCTGCTTCTCTTTGTGATGTACTAACAAGTAATGTTCATCTATTTATACTTAGCTTTATTGTCAAACAAATGAAAATCAAGCACAGCTACCCAAGGAACAGACCACATCATTAAACAAGCATAGAACATAATTTGTGTTTCATCTTATTTTCTTTCTTCTTTTCTTTTTTTTTTTTTTTTTTAACTGTGTTTTCTTAGACACTATGAAATTCTCTAAGATGACATATATCAGGCATTTAAAATTTGGTCACATTTTATATTTCAGCTTATGTGATAATGATGTGTAGCTTTTCTAATCAGATTCAGTGAATTACATCCTTTTTTTTTTTTTTGAGACAGAATATTGCTCTGTCACCCAGGCTGGAATGCAGCAGCATGATCTCGGCTCACTGAAACCTCTGCCTCCCAGGTTTAAGTGATTCTCCTGCCTTAGCCTCTGGAATAGCTGGGACTACAGGCACGCACCACCACGCCTGGCTAATTTTTGTACTTCTAGTAGAGACAGGGTTTCACCATGTCGGCCAGGCTGGTCTCAAACTCCTGACCAAGTGGTCTGCCCCTCAGCCTCCCAAAGTGCTTGGATTACAGGCATAAGCCACCGTGCCCAGCCAGATTCAGTGAATCACGTCTTAAGCAAACATGAATGCTGGTTCAAACACATATCAAGTAGAATTATTGTTTGCAGTGTATAGTAATTCATCAATCAATCGATAAAGTTCAGGCAATAAGTCATGATAAGGAAAGCTGAAAATAAATCCAAAGTAGCCAGGCTAATCACTATATTTAAATGGAAAAAAAAAAATCAGCAAGCTTTTTATTAGAGAAGATGAAAACTTGAGAATAGTAACTGGAGTAGCCACTTTTGACGGGCAGAAAGAAAAATATTGAAGCTTTATTTATTAACCTAGTATGTATTATAATTTAACTTAATATAAATGCATACATATGCACACACATAACTTGTTTCTGCCAAAGATATGTTTGTATTTCCTTGAGCTGAGTTATATTTTATCACCTTATGAACTACAACCATCTTATCGGAAAAGGGGAAAAACTTTCAGATAGGTTTTGGAATAATTTAACTCTGTAGAATGTAATGAATGTTCCATATTACCTTTAATTGAAACATATATATTAGTCATAAAATTCATAAATCACAAATGTAGAAAAAAAGAACATGGAGTCATAAATTTGACACATTTTTCATTAAAATAGATAGATCAACTATTAAAATAAATGTATCTCTTACTGAGAAAATAGATCAAAATCAAATCTAATAGTTCACTTACCAAATCAGACATTCACTATTGAATCATTACTTATTGAACACTGAAGAAGATACATCATCTATCAAATCAAATACCTTCTCTAGTAAATCAGCTCCACCATCTGACTCAAAACTGTCTCCTACTAAATCAAAAAACCACCCAATAAATCAAAGCAATATTGCATCAAAGAATTTCATTTAAAGTAAATATAGTGCATCACCAGCCAGCATATATCATAGTAAAGGTATCATTTATTAAGAGAAGGATATGCCTTTTGCCACCTAATTCTTTCAAATGTGTTCCTTTTGATACAGTAAAACTTTTCATTTAGATTTCCTTTACCATCATTTTAAGAACACATTTTCTAAGCATATAATACTGAAACAAGAGGGAAGTGTATGAGAATGCTTAAAATAAGTTTGCACCCTTACACAGCTCCAACATGTATTTCACCTCTATTTTCTCTATTTTGCTAAATAGTTTTTTACGTTGTTGGTGTTTTTGTCTCTGTTTAATCCATTGATAGGAAAGCATAGAGAACCAGGAAATTAGAGCCATCTTTTCTATTTATTAATTCCCCATTTCTAAAAGTACCTACAGAGTTTTAAAGTCTCTTTTCATTCTCTCTCATTCCCTTCACCCAGCTGTGGCTGGAAGAGAATGGTCAAAGTCTAGAAATTGAATAGTTGAGGAACATAGCAAAAGCATCTTTTCAATTCCAAAGTTTACAGAATAATCCAGTAAAAAATATTTTCTCTCAATTTATATTAAGAATGATGTATTTTTCTTTAATTCTGTATTTTGTTCTTGAAAACAATATAACTACATATGTTAATTAAGACTGGGCTTCTTTTTAGTGCAATCGATGCTCCATAATAAACACTGTGGAAAATTATCCTAGAAATTATCATTCGAACACAAAATTTTTACCTCTCAATATGAAAACTGACAATATATATACTGGTTTAGGTTCACCCAAGATAATGGCACTTCTGTCCTTTGAACTATCAACTATATAGACATACACACTTCTAGAAGTTAAATTTACTAAAGTTACCAATGTATTAGTATTAATTTTCATAAAGCTGAGATTCATAACTGGTAAAATGTAGACAGATGCAAACCACAGATCATCGAATTACTGACTTGCTTTATGGTGCATTGAAATCAAAATAATTTCCTGAATTTAAAATTTAAAAAAAATTCTAATAGCATTTTGACAATACTATCTCTGGAAAAGCTAAAATACCCGATAGTGCTAAGACCATGTTTCCTCTAGCAATAAAAAGAGCAGAATAGTGGCTACTTTTTGGGGTCAGGGCCTATATTCTTTATGTAACCCTAGCCTACATTCACTTGTGAAGTCTTTCCAAATACATCTGTTGATCTTACTTTTTTATACTACCTCCTTGGCCCTTCAAAGCCTGAGCTTATAATTCCAACTGTAAAGCTGACCATTGAAAAGTAATTCTGAGTAGTTACTTAGTGCTTAGTATTTTTTGAGAACCATATGGATGTGAATAAAGTTTAAGACCTAGTTCCTGTCCTCAAGTAGCTTTTTGTCCTGCTGAGGATAATAAAATACCCATGAAAGACACAGAGAATAGGCAAGTATATTTATAATGTACTAATTGCATAGTGCAAATAGTAAATGCATTGCATAAACAGAAACCACATATAAGTAGAACTTAATGTTTATACTGGATTTGATATGTGTAAAGAAGAGAGAAGAAAACATTAAGCAAAAATTGCAGATTTAAACATATTATTGTTTTAAGAATAAACAAGTTGGAGGAGTAAGTAAAAGTTAACCAGTTAAAAATTTTCGAAAGACTATCTTGGGAACATATGAGGCCTAATTGCTGGATAGAAAACTAAAGCTAGATCAGGTTCAAAGAATGACTTTGAATTGCAAATCTGAGTAAAAGTACCGTTTGTTTTATTTTTGCATAAACCTTGACTTATATCTTTTCCCTATGCCCCACCTACATCCCAACTTCACTCACACCCTCAATAATAATTTAAACCTTTTGCTTTTCTCACTAGAAATATAGCCACTTTACTGCTTGTTTTGAGATACACTTGCCTGGTTAAGGCTTGAAAATAAATTATAAGTCATTTATGAGTTAAGTCAGTAAGACTAGTCCTCCCTTACTGCAAGATATTTATAAAACGTGGCCCAAACCTGTTTATTACTGATCAGCAGTTTCTCATTATTGCTCTGTCTCTGTCAATATGAACATTGATTAATTGTAATTGCAGCTTTGGCCAGCATGGATTGATTAGAACATAAAGAAAAGAGAATTGTAAAAGAATGTCAGAAGGAAGGAACAAGTCCATAGAACGTTTGGAGGGTATGCTGATGGTGATCCATTCAAGGTACAGGGCATATGTCTCCGGAGACCACGGAATAGAGAGAAGACAGTGATGTTACTCTAATTTAAGAAATAGAAATGGATTATTAAAAGAAAATGTGGGCCTCTCCAATAAATATATTACAGGTTTCTATTTTATACAGAATAAACTTCTCATTGATGTTTTTTTTTTTTTTTTTTTTTCTGAGACAGAATCTTGCTTTGTTGCCAGGCTGGAGTGCAGTGGTGCGATCTTGATTCACTGCAACCTACACCTCCTGGGTTCAAGTGATTCTCCTGCCTCAGCCTCCCAAGTAGCGGGGACTATAGGCACACGCCACCACACTCAGCTCATTTTTGTATTTTTAGTAGAGACAGGGATTCACCATGTTGGCCAGGATGGTCTGGATCTCTTGACCTCGTGATCCGCCTGCCTCGGCCTCCCAAAGTGCTGGGATTACAGGTGTGAGCCACTGCGCCCAGTCTCATTAATCTTTTTTTCTATCAACTCCCCTTTTATGATTACTTAGAAAATATAACCCTTTTTTAAAAGCTTCTTATTGATTCTGATGTTTTTATTCTCTTTATTTTGAAAAAATTAGTAAATATTAGGATATTAGTGCCTATAATTTTATAACTTTAAAAATATAAATGAAATGGGAATTTAAAAAACATATACACCTTATTTCTATAATTCCCAAGCCTAATTATTCATAAATTACTTAAAGGGTGGTGTCACATGCTGGAATATTCCTAAGGAATGAGCTTCTCTGAGTTCCCTGGAAAGGAAGTGCTAGCATCCCAACATTCTTTGTGCTATATGTTTTGTCAATAAATTTGAGTACTATTAGGTTCAAAGCTCTATGGTAAACTCAGTGGGAGACCACTAAAACCAACTGAGACACTTTCTTTTTTCTCAAAAGGCTCCTTATCACCCCACATCCCCAAAAGAATTAAGACACACACATGAATTTATAACACAAAGGAATATGGGATGTAGCGAAAGTACTTTGAAAGTTCAGAACAGGAAAATTCATAGTTTCCTGGGAAAATCCAAGAAAGCTTTTGGAGAAAATGTCACTTGAGTCTGGACCAGAAGGATGTTGAACATCTTTTTTATGGAGAGCTACTGAGGGGAAGGGATTTCAGGGAAGAGAAAAGAGCTTAATACTTACGGGAGGGAAGGCAACAGGCATTGGGTTTGGAAAAGGTTGGTATGAATGTTGGCCAGAGGCAGCAATGTTTAAAACTGTCTAAACCATTCAATTCTCTAAATGAAAGCTTCAATAAGCTCAATTTGTCAGCTGAGTAAATATCAAGCTGTTCTGGTGGAAGCCAGGGTGGGGCCCCAGAACTCTGTTGACTCCTCTCTGAAGAGCCTCCCCACCATTTTCTCACCTCAGCTTTGGGGTGGCTGAGGAAAAGCCAACACACTTTTTTAGTACTGGGTGAGTGAGTATATGGTGAATCAACAGAATGAGTGAGAAAGAAGGCCAGATAAGAAAAACGTGAGATTGCAGTGGATTGTAAATTGCACTGAATATCAAGACTGCTGACAATGACTCAGCAAAAAACAGATAGCGTTACTAGGAATGATTGGGTTTTTGTTTTGTATTAACGTAGTAATGACCTAATCAGAGCTACACCTTGGAGAGATATGTTTAGTTGTTCTTCCAAGGGAATTAATCTCAAGAGAGTTTATAATGAAAGGCTATCATATGCTCGGTTTGGTTTGGAGATGAAGAAATTAAGAAACCTATGACCGACTGGATGTAGGAACATGGTGGAGCTCTTGTTAGTTGACACCTTTGCTTCCATACCTCCAAAAGAATAGTGTTGTTATTAACCAGCAGAAGGAAAAGGACATGCGTGAAGCAGAAAGAGTTCAGTGTTCTTTATGTTGAGTTTTTTGGTACTAAATGAATATACAAAGAAAGTGAGTGTCCTTTTGAAGCTGTGAATGCCTGATTCATTGTCATAAAGAGAAGAGGAAAAATTATGTGGTGGAAGACTTCATTAAGAGGATATGTAAATAGTAATAAGAAACAAAAAGACCAAGAACAAAAAATCTTCATAATGAAAAATTAATTTGAAGTCCAATGGAGTTAATTTGTTTTTTCTGGGATTCGAATTAAGTTGTAAAATTTTCTTAGCAGTTGCTTAACTATGAAACAAAAGATGTCCAATAATAATATTTCATTGATAAAAGACATTCCTAGAAAAGGTAACTCTAATATTTTCTTTAAAAATGACTCCTCTAGCTTTGCATTCAAATACATAGCCCTGCAGAAAAAGCTTCTGGCTCTTCACTTAACTCCCAACTCTTTGTCTAATGAGAACTTTATAGGCCTGTTATGAGTTTAGAACTTAAATCAATTAAGTGCAATCTATCAAGTTAATTACAAAAGTCTAAAACATTACAACTCTCAAAACCTTTTTTGTTTTCTTTAAAGAAAAAAAAAAAAAAAAAAAAAAAAAAAAAAAAAGAGAGAGAGAAGACAGATTTCTCACTCGCCAATTTTGTTTAAAAGAAAACAAAATCCTAGTTCTTAAATCCTACATAGGGCATTGACTTCTCTACATGATAAACAAATCTGTAAGATTTAAAAATCACATCTGATAAGTGGTTTCTTTTAGATCAATAAGTAAAAAAATTATTAACTTAGGTAACTGTGTAATATAACAAAATAAGAATTAATCTGTGTCTGAGAAGAACTACTACTTGTTTCTGCTTCCATTATTTGAAATTTCTTCCCCGTAACTATTTCTGCAAATGATACAAATGACAAGGGCTTTGATTAACTGCTTCCAAGATCTATCTTCCTCTCAATTCTGCTCATTTTTAAAGATGGGGTATCATTTGATTTGACTTCAATACATACTCTTCTTAATTTTAGTAATCTTATTTCTAGTTCATCTTTTCAGACATGTAGAAATGTTTGCTTATTCTCATTTTCTGTTAGGTGATTTACAGAGACAATGGAAGAGGATCCCACCCAAGTAATTGTAGCTAACTTTTGTGAAACATCAATCATCCTAAAGTGTTGTAAGGAGAGAGCAGGTATACTTATTAAGAAGGTTAATGGTAGTGATTTAAAGAATCCTGGAGACAGACAATCCTGGTTTTGAGGTATATTAATATTCATTAAATTATTTAACCTAGCTTGGCCTTCCTATTTCCCTCATAGTGTAATAGTGAGAAATGCATGGCATGAACTCAGCATAGAGTCCAGTATGGAGGAAGCACTGAAATAAATGACACCTATTCTTACCATTGTATTTCTGACTTTCAGGTTGTTCACAATCATACTTTTGCCAAGGCTATTTCATTTCTTCACAGATCATTGTACCATTTTTTTGTTGTTATTTCCTTAACCAAGTTCTGTCATGGATTTTGTTTTTCCCCATTAATCCATTATGGAATTCATGTAGCAGATACTCTTTTCCCCACTTTAAAGATAAGGAAAACGAAAATCAGGTTTTGCCCATGGTACTCAAATAAGCAGTGGTTGAGTTGAAACTAAAATCTTATTTCTCAATAGATACTCATTTCAATAAATCATATAATTTAAAATAGGAACAATTAACTAAACTATTACTATGGTTATATGTTTTGTTAAGTAACAGAAATATTGCAAAAAGCCTTAAAGAAGAATAGAACTAGTATTGATTGGAAGTTGACACACTTTATAGTTATATGACACAATTAAAATTTTAAATTTGTCTTCCAAATTATCACTTAATTCTTTTCCATCATTAAGCAAGAAATAATTTACCATTTTAGAAAAGAAGACACTGAATCAATGGAAGGTTATTACAACTGCCCCATTCTCTTACAAAGCATCCAAAAAGTGGTAGAAGCTTTTGCATTCCCTGGTCCTTTCTCCCCACACAATGTTACCACTCACTCACTAAAAGGTAAGTTAGGGAAGAGAGGAGTGGAAAGACAATTTGCACAGAATGTCTGGTGTTATTTTCTAAAATGTTTGGATACTGTTTTTGTTTCTTGCAGTTATTTAACTGGTGGCAGTATCACTCCTGTTTGAAAAATGTGTGAAGATCCCACTGTGTGAATTGGAGAACTTGAACAAAGCGAATATGACTACATGAATACTGATTTATTGCTCAACACAATGGTGTCTTAATTGAAGAGCCACCTGTCTAGCAAAAGTAGAACTCTGTTATTAGATTTACCATTTAAAAAAAAAAAAAAAAACATACGATTTTTTTAAAAGGGGAAACTTGTACCACTCATTTTCCTTAGAAAACAGACTTCTTTCTTTTGTTCATTTGTAAAACATATTTTTTTCATTTTACCAACAATCTGAAAAATGTCCATTATTCATGACTAACTTCTCAATCAAAAACCTAGAATTCCACAAGAATCAGAGAATTGGCAAATATATGTAAAACCTAGTCTGAGAAAATTGTGGTTGATTTACAAGGAACCTCTTGTCTTACATTTAAATTTATCCATGTGCCCTACAGTCATCTGTCAGTCTAGGAGAATTTCCAAATAATCAAAATGTCACAGAGTTAGTACTTTTAATTTTTATTTCATCTCCTGCAAGTATGAACTCTGATTGTAATTACCGCTTCATCTGCTCTTGAATGATTTTGTTTTATCAGACAAAACAACGCTCTAACGACCACACTGAGGGAGAATAAGAAAACTGCTGAAGATAGAAACAATAAGAATACCATGTTTAGGGAAGTGGCAAACCACCAGAAACTATAGATTACACAAGTTGCACAATGAAGCCATAATTCAGAGTTAAGTATTTAAGACCCACAACTTACCTCTGCACCCAAATCATGTGTTGTTTTCTCTGGCCAAAATATTTGATTGGAAGGGAAGAAGCCTAGAGCAAAAAATGTTCTGATGGAAAAAGCAAATTAATCTGCAGAAGAAATACAATGAAATATGATTGATCAGTGGAGATAACTATTATTTTATAAGATAAAGGAATCTGAGGAATATCCTTCTCTGGCCTCATTCTATCATGCTTCCTAAACACCCATTAGATAAAACATAAATGATCCAGGCCTTCCTCTACTTACAACCTTGGTCAGATGGCCTAAGGAAGACTGTTTAGAGTTGAATGATACTTTTATTTTACTTCAGCCAGAGTTTGGCCTTAATGAAAAAGCTTATATAAACCCTAGGATTTATTATGTAGTTAATAGGCATAGTTACGTGATGCTCAACAAATTCTTTAACACTGATACTTTAAATTGCTCCTCTATTAAAACCAGGAGCAACACCTGTTCTACTATGACATGGAGTTATTTTGGTGTGGAAATGAGATGATCTAATTTTTTATAAGTCTGAAGTATCATGAAAATAAGTGGTATCAATTGCTAGCTATTCTGTAAATAATATGTTTCTTAGAAGTCAGCTTTCTCTCAAGTTTACAAGCACGACAAGCAGAAGACACAAATTCTGTGAGAAAAAGGAAAAAGAAATGAGCAGAGGTGAATGTGGATAAGCATTTTATTGAATAATATAATTTTGGTAACACTGAAAATCCTAAAGTTTACCTACTTAAAATTTTTTTGTTTGATGCCACAGCCTGGAAAAGTAAACAAGAGTCACACACAATGTCCCCAGTATCCTATAGTTAATGGGAAGCACAGTGTGAATTAGAACTAAAGTCTCCAGACTTTAGTCCTTTTCTTTATGCCAATACATCATGTTGCCTTACTTTCTACTTCCCAACAAACATAAGAATTGGAAGATAAATCTTGTTAGTGTATACTGTATATCCCACAGACTCAGAATCATAAGATTTCCAAGTAGGAAATACCCTATGAGTTCATCTAATTTGAAGAATTATGTCACACTTTTCCACTCTCCTTGGCAGATGATGATTGCCTTTTATGATTAGCTCTAGAGAAAGCAAGGAATATTTTCATTTCTATTTGGATCAACATGAGAAATATCTGGTGGTAGACAATTCTTATATATGCATGCAAACACTCTGGAATGATGTTAAACCCACTCAACACTTCTCATAACACTCATATTTAAACCCCAAGGCTTTGCCATGGGCAAAAAGGCCCAGCATGGTCTGCTTTGTGCCCCAAGTATCTCCCTGAGTCTATACTCTCATTGACTTGGCTCCAGGCACACTCATCTCCCTTCATGCTGTTCCTCAAGCACACCAGATGTTTTCCTAAATTGATGCCTTTTGCTTGCTTCTAGTTCTTCCTAGAAAGTGCCTCTTTCAAATATGACTTCCTGCCTTTCATCTAGTAGGGCTCTCCTCAAATGTCTCTTCGTTAGAAAAGGCACATTGATCACCCTACTAAAAACAAGAACCCTCTTCACCCGACTACTGCATCCCCTTACACTACTTTGCTTGACATTTATTGCTTGACATTTATTTTAGGTGTTTGTTGTTGTTGTTGTTGTTGTTGTTTTGCTCCTTTGCTTTATAAAATATTTTCTTATTCTCAGCACCTAAAACACTCCCTGGCATATGAAAGAAGAAAAAAACTTTCAAAGAAAGATATCTTAATCTCTTTTAAAAAAATAATTTAGTACAACTTTAGATATTTTATGAAACAATCTAGGAGAAATTCTATTGGAATTATCTTTTTATATATTTGAAAAGAAATAGCTTGATTTCCCTTAAGTGATAATTATTTCAATCATTTTAATTACTGCATAGTAATTCCCAACTGTGTTTGGAATTCTTAATTAGCAACATGGAATACATCGATGACTTTGTCTATGTGGAACATCTACCTGTAATGATCAATAGTCAATCAATTAAAATATTTTTAGTAATCAGATGTTTACAAACATATAAAAAAATTATTCAAGTGTTGACAAAATTAATAACTTTTTAGCAAGAATCTTATCATGCACATGTGATAAGCCTACATATTTGTGATTTATAGATTTGAAACATTTCCTTTTAGTAGCTGGCAGAGATGCCAAAGTTAGTTGCTGCTGATAGTGGTGGTGATGAAGAATTGGTAATTGCAACATCAGTGTTCTATGATGAGAGAGGGAACAGGAGGAGAAAGAAGAGACAGAAGAGAAAACGCTATCAGAGCCGAAATACATTTCTTAATTTTGAGAATGGCTAGGAAAAATGCAAGTCTGAAAAATATGAAAATCCCAAACAACAAAAAAACTAAAACATATTAAAGAAGCAGAAAACTGAATAGATCAATAAACAGATAAGAAATTGGAAGGAAAAAAGTAGTCTGAGAATTGTCTCCCACAATATCTTCAGGTATAGGTAGTTTTATAGCCTAGTTTTTTAAGTTTATATAAAAAAAGTTTTTTATATGTATAGGCCCTGTGGAGCATAAAGAAAAACAAAGAAAGAAAGTTCCCAATCTGTTTTATATACTGAGCATAATACAGGTAAGAAAATCTGAGAGAGAACACAATCAGAAGACTCCAGACCAACAACAATTATAAATATGGAGGCAAAATGTGAAATAAAGTTTAGCATACTGAATTTATCAATGTATTAAAAGGAGAATATATTTAGTGCAAATTCCAAGAAGAATTTGAAATGAAAGACTAATTTCAGTACTTAAAAAAAATGAATCACAGTATTAAAATATGAGGAGCATTTTGCCTGATTTGAGTTGATTTTGAGAGTATTTAATAAAATTCTTCATTAAAAAATACTGAGGACTTATATATCCTAATCATAACAAAGAATATCTAACCCAACTCATTTTCAATGCCATACCTAACAGTGAAACATGCAAAGCAATTTCATTAAAGTCAAGGAATTGGGAAGAACCTTGCCTTTCATCTTTACTGTTTAAAAATATTTCAAAATTTCTAGCCCATATTACAAGAATCAAGGAGAAAACATCACTCTTTGAAGTAGCGGAATAAAATTTTTACTTGCACATGTTATTAAACATCTACAGTATACAGAGGAAACACCTGGTGAAAAGTTCAGTAAGATATCTGGTTACCAAAAGTACCAAAATAATTTATTTCCTTATATAAGAGCAATAATATAATAGAAAATACAATAAAAAACTATCAATAGCAAAAAATTAGATAAAATATTTTTGATAAAATTATGAAATAACCAAGGCCTATGTGGAGGTAACCACAAAGTTTAACTAAAGGATATTAAAACAAAATTAATAAATTAGGAAGCATGCATATTCCTGGATAGTCAAATTTAATATTGTCAAGATATCAATCCTGTGACACTGATTTCTATATTTGATGTAATGTCAACAATATATAGTTTGCTATGGTTATCTGCTTTTTTGTTTTCAAATGAATATGAAAATAATTTCATTAAATTCTCTAAAACAGTTTTAGAGATGTTACTGGTATTTCATCCAGTAGTTCTGTTGTTTTTTCTGGTTGGTTTTGCAGGAAAATGGAAAAAAAAATCAGCAGTGAGTCATAGACAGGATCATCAGCATTCTTTTACCATCATTTATTTAAGCATGTCTGGGGATTATATAACTTGCACAGATAACCAATTAAAGGGCAAAAAAAAAAGAAAAGAAAATCAAAATCGGTGTGTGACTTTATTAAGTTCTACAAAAATTACAGATAGACTACTTAAATAATGTATGTACTCAAGTTACATTTATGTGACACCAACTTTGTAACCTTTCTGAGCTAAAATTTAGAGGCATAAAGATGTCAATAAAAGAGTCACAGGAATAGTTGTACATATGAGCTGATGCCAAATGATGGGTCTGTAACGAAGATTTATCCATGTAATTCTAGAGGTTATAGTCTTAGTTCCAAAGCAACTGAACAATTCTACAAATTTCTAGTTTGGATAAACGATACGAAGCACTTGTAATTGTGATCTTATTGCTCTTCCCCGTTCCCTTTAAAAGCTAGCAACATTTTGACAACTGTAAAATTATGCCTTATGTATTCAAAGAACTAAACCAAATATGCAAATTAACATCAATGCAATAAGTGTTGGCCAGTGCAACTTACATCTCTCCTTTTTAATATCAGCAGACCACCAAGTAATAAGAACTTCTTACTCTAGGAAATACATAGACGAGTGGACATTCTTGTGTACTTCAGCTGTCTGCTTCTGAATGAAAACTTAAGTGTTTCTCTCTTTAGAGATTCAAAGCATCCTGCATTTTAATTCATTTATGTACAAATCCAAAGGGAAAACATTTTTCATTTGCCAGTAGAACAAGTTAATTTTGGGAGAGTAGTTTAATTTGGATTAAACAAATGTAGATTGTTTGTTAGCTGAAAGGCATAAAGCTCTAAAAGCAAATTAGTGGCAAGATAATTGCCGTTGTGAAAAATATTTTCTTGTTCATGGGGCCACTACTGTACTTTCCAAAAGAAGCTTCAAATATCTCCGTCTTTACAACAAATTCATAGAATAACAAAAGTAAGAAGATCCTTAATTCCCAAATATTTACCAGGTCATTATGGCAATTTGTTTGTTTATTTATTTGAAGATGGAAAAGTGTTTAGGCTAAGAAAATGAATTTTAAAAATATAAACTTGTGCTTATGAAAATGCTGATTTAAAAATGAAATTATTTTCCCTTTGTATTAAAACTGAGTATCAACAACGTAAAGTGAAGCAACGAACATAAATATGAGTGGGAGGTGTTCTGATTGATAGATATCAGGACAAGATAAATAAAAAGATACATGAGGACTGGAATCATAACTGTGTGTATACATTTATTTTTTGTAACTGGAAAAAGAAGTGGTATCAGCAATGCCAGTTAGTAGGAGGTGTTTTTATAAATAAGAAATAGTCTAAAGGAAACATCTTTGTGGAGTAAAGGATTAGAAGATTTAGACTCTGTCTTCTAAAAGACAAACCTCCACACACTTACTTGCCCCCAGATTCTTGGGCTAGAAGTTAATGTGATACATTATGACAGTAGTTGGGGCAAAATCCTTTCTTTTAATATCAAGAGATGATGACATGACTTTGAATCTCATCTCAGGAATTTCAAATGTTTCTTTTTTTCAATTGATAATAAGATATTTAGTTTTACAATTGCATGGAAACTTTAAATGATGGTTTCAGTCTAGCTGGCCTCTCAGTACATTGGATTATCACACTTAAAGTGTATTTTATGTATTTGAAATAAACGCATCCTAATAATCTATATCCTGGGGAAGGATTAACAACAAATATAAATAAGGCTGGATGATAGGTTAATCATTTGGGGGAAATAATTACGAAACAGGTAGTTGTTAGTATAGGCACACCTGTAAACAATTTGTGACATGCTAGAATTACTGAAAAGTATGTAAGTGAAATAATACCTATCTCACTTCACAGGGTGGTATGTTTTATGTAAAGGCTCTTCCGTCCCCTGTGGCTATTATTACCCATAATCTTTAAAGAAGTGTCAAAGCAATATTTTCTGTTTGTAAAACCTTGAAAACATTCTGAGAGACCCTAGTTTTAGTATTTATGTGTGGGTGTATTACTTTTTAATGGAAAGTCAATCATTTGCCAATGTAGCTTTGAAAAATAGGTGGGCTCATCCTCTCTGTGCTTTCCTTATTTTAAAAAATCTTTAAAGGAGAGTAAAATCATAGCTA
>NW_016809273.1:1685349-1686721 GCF_001698545.2 Rhinopithecus bieti
TTCCCATTAAAACATTTGTATTAATAAGGTTTTACTATAACTGAACCATTTCTAGTTATTTTTGGGCATTTAAGTTTATATTCTAAACAGACATTTTAGAGTATTTTTATAATGATATTACCTTTTCAAGAATTATAAGAAATTCTGTGGCCTTAAATTCACTGAGAAGCAAGAATTAATACCACAGGATATTCTCTTAACTCAAACTTTTATTTTACTTTAAAAAATGTTTCCTACATAATTTATTCAAAATTAATAAAATAAGCCCTTTGTATTTGAGATAAATAAAGATATAAATAATACATAGTGTATATATTTTGCATTATTACTGATGAATACATATTCATAAATGTACAGGTGTATGTCAATATACATATATATGCTTATATATATGCCTTTATCATTAACTGTTTTTAATAGATATCTGAGTAGCATGTGTCACATGAAGCTGGATAATAGAGAAAGGCTAATTTTGACACTCAATTAACAGGTCACTCTATGAATTTCAAAGGAAGTATAAAGCCATCTTCAGTGAGCAGGCCAGCGTTCTACCTCAGACAGAGATGACATACAGGTTCAGATTATAGACTCTGCAGTCATTCTGCCTGGGTTTGAAACCAAATCCTTCCTCTGTTATCTGTATGACCTTATTAAGAACATCATTTAATCTCTAGTTTTAAAATAAAGACAACTATATTAACTTTTTTCATATATTTATTGAGAGGTGTTGGTTATTGGTATAATTTATATAAAGAATTGAACAGTGCTTAGTCAATGTTTATATATTATTGTTGTTACTGTTATTCCACATGAGGCTGTTTTATCCAGGTTTCATTATGGCTGGGTGGCAAATAATGGGCTGAGTTGTGGTCAAGAATAAAAGGAAAAATTGACATGATACTAGCAAATATCATTGCACAAATCCTTTTTATAAAATTTATAAGTCATTTTACTCAGAGAAAAAATTCAAGGGTTACAATATATGTCATTAGCAGGACTCTTAATTGGACTGAATACATCTTTTCCCAGTTTATGAAGTATTTTCCCAGATGAACAGTTTTTATAAAATCATGACTCAGAACTAGATGTGTAACTCCAATTTATATTCAAGTTTTTTTCCAATTTAGCAAAATGTATTGGAAGTTAACTTTATAAAATTTTTAAACATCTCCAGATTCAACATTGCCCTCTATTTTCCAAATTGTCAAGATTTACTTTGACAGCTTAAGCTATGGAACAGAAAACACAGCTGAGAATATAACTAAAAGCCAAAATAGAAATCCTCAGGTCCTCGGGTTGGTTTGCTTTGGGTCATCTATCTTCCTTTCTGTCTTTCCTTTTCTTTATTATTATTTATTTATTTTTTTTTTTT
>NW_016809273.1:1688504-1719555 GCF_001698545.2 Rhinopithecus bieti
TTTTTTTTTTTTGCTTTCTTTTCCTCCCTCCCTCCCATCCTTCCTCTCTTTCTCTCTTCCTTTGCCTTCCTCCCTCCCTCCCATCCTCCCATCCTCCATCCCACCCTTCCTTTCCTTCCTTTCTTTCTTCTTTCTTTCTCCCTCTCTTTCTTTCCCTTGAGACAAATACACTTCTGCCTGGAATTGCTTAAATGCAGCAGAACTCTATGCTATCTTTAAAAACAGTACCTGCTTTGGGAGGCTGAGGTGGGCTGATCACCTAAGGTCAGGAGTTCAAGACCAGTCTGACCAACATGGTGAAACCCTGTCGCTACTTTAAAAAAAAAAAAAAAAAAGCCAGGATTGGTGGCACATACCTATAATCCCAGCTATTTGGGAGGCTGTGACAAGAGAATTGCTTATAACTCTCTATATAGCTATATCTACATCATCTATCTATCTCTACATCTGGCTATAATTTGCATTTATTAGCACAAAAGTCTTAATCTCCCAGACACACTCAATAATTAGGAATGTTAGCATCATAGTTTACAAACTCGGTTGTGTTTCTTTTTTAAGCATAGTTACTCTTTATTTAAAAAGAAAACTCACTTGTCTTAATCTCTCCTTCTCAACTCATCAAATATTTTCTTTATCTTGTGATGTTATAAAGTTTCTAAAGAGAGCAAATTATGTTTCCAAACTTTGAAAATATTCTGTAGAAATTTAAATGTTTGCAGGACACTCCTATAATTTTTTTTGCAAATCACAGGTACATTATAAGCATTTTATTTAATTAATTTTGTTTTATTTTATGGCTTTAGGGATACAAATGTAGTTGTGTTACATGGATAGAAACACAACTGTGCAGCAGTAAAGTCTGGGATTTTAGTGTCAACCATCATTGGATAGTGTACATTGTACCCAATAGGTGGTATTTCATGGCTCACCCCTCTCCCATCCTTCATCTTTTGGGATCCTCAATATCTATTATCCCACACCATATGTCCATGTGCACCCACTGTTTGACTCCTACTTATAAAAGTTAGAACACGTGGTTTTCTGGGTCATTTCACTAAGGATAATGGCTTCCAGTTCCATCCATGTTGCTGTAAAAGACAGGATTTTATTCTTTTTCATGGCTTAGTAGTATTCCAAGGTATATTGATGCTTAGGTTGATTCCATGACTTTACTATTGTGATTAGTGCCGCGACAAACATACGAGTGCAGGTGACTTTTTGATAAAATTATTTCTTTTCCTTTGCATAGATATTCAGTAGTGGGATTGTTGCATTGAAGGGTAGTTCTACTTTTAATTCTCTGAGAAATTGCCATAGTGTTTATCATAAAGGCTGTAATAATTTGCATTCCCACCAAGAGTGTATAAACATTCCCTTTTCTCTGCATCCTCACCAACGTCAGTTGTTTATTGACTTTTTTAATAGTAATCATTCTGACTATTGTTAGATGGTACGTCCTGGTTTTAATTTGCATTTCTCTGACAATTAGTGATGTTGAGCAGTTTTTTCATGTGTTTGTTGGCTGCTTATCAACAAACATGACAGTTGTCCGTTCATATCCTTTACACAAAACATTTCCCAAGCCCTCTTTGCAGACCATGTTACAAGACAGAAAAAGAAATGGATCAAATTTCAGACCTTTGGACTTATTTCAACACAAACCAGCTATTCTTGATCATATACACATACTGGTTTTCTGGTTAATTTTTTTTATTTATTTATTTATTTATTTATTTATTTATTTGCTTTAAAAAAAGTATTAAATTCATAAAACTAGTGTTTCTAAAAGAACAGGTCAATTTTGGTGAACTTTTTGGATTTTCTGTAACACAGAACACTAAACCCAAAATTGACAGGAACTTACATATCATTTCTATAAATTCAGGATATCTGAAAATAAGAATTGATTATAGTACATCCTTAATGATGAACGAAATTTTGCCTAATGATCCATAAATAAGTTGCAGATAATCTATTTGACCTTATCTAAGGTAATTTATCATAATTATTTGAATGCATGTGGCATTCAAATTCTCATTTAAGCAGACTAATTTTTATTTTGACCTGCTAAATTTGAAAGAAAAATATTTGCATTTTCTTTAATTTGTCCTGAGATATAGGACAGTTCCCATTAAAACATTTGTATTAATAAGGTTTTACTGTAACTGAACCATTTCTAGTTACTTTTGGGCATTTAAGTTTATATTCTAAACAGATGTATTTTAGAGTATTTTTAGAATGATATTGCCTTTTTGAGAATAACAAGAAATTCTGTGGCCTTAAATTCGCTGAGAAGCAAGAATTCACACCACAGAATATTCTCTTAAACTTTTATTTTACTTTTAAAAAAAGTTTTCTACATAAATAATTGAAAAGATTATTTTGCTTTTCATAAATTGAATAGATGACTAAATGAATTTTCTGGTTTCATTTTAGAAAGATCTACATCTTTGAAGTGAGTAGTATATCAATAATATTGAAAATTAGTTTGATCAGAGGAATTATGTCAGCAAGATGCCAGAATGGTAGTTCCCTAGCTTCACTCCCCACAACACAGAAACCCAACTTGCAACTACCCACTGGCAGGGTTACTACCCCAGGATTCATGAATGAATGAGGCTAAGACACCCCCTTGGACCTCAGAAGAAAAAGTTTTCATTAAATGCTTAGATAATGTGTTCTCCATGACTGTAACCCTGCTTTCCAAAGTTGGCACAGTGCTACATGCAGAAAAATCCCCTGAACTTACGGTTTCTACTGTGGAGAAAGAACTGGAGATAGATTCCCAGCTTCCCTATCATTTTGGGGTCCTTTGCAGGAAGCTCACTTCTATTATACACCCCTGTAATCACGGGAAGTGACAGCAACCCTAGATCACCTGGGCTCAGTGAGAAAAAAAGAATGGGGATAAAGCTCACAGGAACCAGCATGAATCTTGATGGCAGCACTGTTGCTTGAACTGGCAGAACTGCTGGTTGTATTGCTAGGTGCAGGTGGCCACTGAAATGGCTGAAGCATTCACTGTGACAGGCTTACTATTGAGTAACATTCCCAGATAAAACCAGACTACAAAATCTGGCATAGGTACCTATGTCTTCAGTGTGCAGACACTGATGTTTGACCACAAGGAAAAAGAACATTCAGGAAAACAAGATGTAATTAAACAAGAAAAATAAATGAGATACCCATGAGTACCCTAAAGAGTTAGACAAAAAAAAAAATTGAGGTATCTTTTTTAAGGAAGCTCAGCAAAATTCAAAAAAATTCAGAGAAACACTTCAGAAATGTATGAAAGAAATTTAACAGAGAAAGAAAAAAATTAAAAAAAAAACTGAAATCTTCTAGCTGAAAATACAATAAATGAAATGAGAAGTGCAATAGGGAGCATCAACAGCAGAACTAATTAAACTGAAGAAAGGATGTGTTAACTCAGAGGTAGATTATGCAAAAATAGGAAGACAGAAGACAAACAATAAAAAAGAATGAAGAAAGCTTATGTGACTCATGGCACAGCATTTAAAAAACATATTTTCAAGTATTGTTTTTAAAAAGGAGTAGACAAAGACAAGTAGTAGAAAGCATATTTAAATAAATAGCAGAAAACATTACAAACATGGAGACAGATATACATATCCTGATCCAATCCAAATAAGATTACCCTAAGACATATTATAATCAAATTGTCAAAGATCAAAGACAAAGAGGGGATCCTAAAAGCAGGTAGAAAAAAGAAGAAAACAATATACAAGTGAGGTCCAATACATCTAGCAGCAGATTTATCAGAAAAAAACCTTACAGGCTATGAGTAAATGAAATGATACATTGAATGTCCTGAAGAAAAAAATAAACCTGGCACCCAAAAATATTATAACCAGCAAAACTATCCTTCAGAAATAAAGGAAAAATAAATATTTTCTCAAACAGCTAAGGGAATTTATCACCACCAGACCTGCCTTACAAAAAAAAAATGCTAAAGGGAGTTCTATAAGCTGAAAGTAAAGTATGCTAGCGAGAAACACAAAAACATCTGAGATTTTAAAACTCACTGGTCAAAGGAAGTACGAATTCAGAATAATATTGTTACTATGATGTGTAAGTTACTTACATCCTTAATATAAAGGTTTAAAGATAAAATTCTTAAAAATAATATAAATACAATGATTTTCAATAATAGGCAACATAAAAGATTTAAATTGAGGTATCAAAATTCCAGATGTTGGGGGGACTGGAGTAAAAGTGTACAGTTTGATTTTCTTTTGTGATCAATTTAACTTGTCATTAACTTAACCTTTTATAACCATAACAAGGTTTTGTAAGCCTCATGGTAGCTAAGCAAAATTTATAATAAATACACAAAAGTAAAAGTTATGAATTAAAAAACATACTACTAGATGAAAATATTTAAGCACAAAGGAAGACAGTAAGAGAGAAATAAAAGAAGATCAATAAAACAAATAGAAAACAATAAAATGGCAGTAGTAAGTCCTTACCTGTCAGCAATTATCTTAAATGTAAATGGATTAAACTCTCTAATCAAAAGACACAGTGTCTGAATGGAAGAAAAGACAAGGAAAAAATTAAGTCAAGACTGAACCGTATGCTGCCTACAAGGGACTCACTTCAGCTATAAGGACACATAGACTGAAAGTGAAGGGGTGGAAAAAGATATTTCATACAAATGGAAGTCAAAGGAGATGCAGGAGTAGCTATTCTCATATCAGATAAAATTGATTTTAAATAAAAAACTCAGAAAGAGACCAAAAAGGTCATCCTATAATAATAAAGTGGCCAATTTAGTATGAGGATGTAACAGTTATAAGTATATATGCACTCAACATTGGAGCATCTAAATGTATTAGGCAAATATTAATAGATCTGAAGACAGAGAGAGACTGTGATAAAATACAGGTTGAATATCCCTTAATCTGCAGTGCTTGGAACCAGGAATATTTCAGATTTTGATTTTTTCAGATTTAAAAATATTTGCATTATACTATTTGAGCATCCCAAATACGAACATTTAAAGTCTTAAATGATCCAATGAGCATTTTCTTAGAGTGTCATGTTGATGCTCAAAAGTTTCAGATTTTGGAGCATTTCAGGTTTCAGATTTTTGAATTTGAGATGTTGAACCTGTAATACTAGCAGATATAACACCACATTTTCACCAGTGGACAGATTATCCAGACAGAAAATCAAGGATACATGGGACTTAACTGTACTCTAGGCCAAAAATAGCTTACTGACATTTATAGAATATTCTATCCAACAGTCACAGAATACACATTCTCAACTGTCGATGAAATAGTCTCCAGGACAGATCACTTGTTAGGCCATAAAACAAGTCTTAACGAATATAAGAAGACTGAAATCATATCAAGTGTCTTTCCAAATCATAATGGTATAACACTGGAAATCAATAATAGGAAAACTTTGAAAACTTTATAATTACTTGGAAATTAAGCAACGTGCTCCTGAGTAGCCAATGCATTAATGAAGATATTAAAAGGAAAATTAAAAAATGTATTTAGTTAAATGAAAGTGGAAACATAATATATTAAAACCTATGGAATACGAGCAAAGCAACGTTAAGATGGGAAATCTATAGCAATAAATGTCTGCATCAAAAAGAAGAAAGGTCTCAAATAAGCAACCTAATGTTGCACCTCAGGGAATTAGAAAAACAGAAACAAACTATGTCCAAAATAAGTAAAGGAAAAAATAAATAAAGATTAGAACAGAAATAAATGAAATAGAGATTAAACAATACAAAAAGATTAAGAAAACAAAGAGCTGATTTTCTGAAAAGATGCAATCTACAAACCTGTAGATAGATGATGAAAAAAAGAAATAAGTCTCAAATAAGTAAAATCAGAGATGAAAAAGGAAACATTACAACTGATACATCAGAAAAACAAAGGATCATACATATGAGGCTGCTATGAAAAATTCTATATCAAAATTTGAATTACCTAGAAAAACAGATTAATTCCTGGACACACACAACCTACCAAGATTGAACTATGAATAAATAGAAAATCTGAATAAACATTGTATCAGCAATAAAAAGTCTCCCATCAAAGAACACCCAAAACCTGATGAATTTACTGCTGAATTATACTAAACAGTTAAAGAACTAATACTAATTCTTTTTGAACTATTCCAAAAAAAATGAAGAGCAGGGAACACTGTCAAATTCCTTCTACAGGCCTAATGTTACCCTGATACCAAAACCAGACAAAAGCACACAAAATGACGACAACAAGAAAACTACAGATCAGTATCTCTGATGAACAATGATGTAAAAATCTTCAACCAAATACTAGAACACCAAATTCAACAGCATATTAAATATATCATTCACCATAATCACGTGGGATTCATCCCAAGGATGAAAGGATGTCTCAACATATGCAAAGTAATAAATATTATCATTTACATCAACAGGATAAGAAACAAAATCATATCATTTCAATAGATGATAAACTTCAACACCATTTTAGTAAAAAAGAAAAAAAAAAACTTCTCAACAAATTAGGTATAGAAATAATGTAGTCCAACAGAGTAAAGACTATATATGACAGACTCACAGTCAACACCACACTCAACACAGAAAAGTTGAAAGCTTTTCCTCTAAGATGTGGGGCAAGACAAGGATGCCTATTTTCACCACTTCTATTGAATCACTGGAAGTTCTATGTAGAGCAGTTGGTCAAGAGAAAGAAATAAAATGCATCCACATTGGAAAGAAAGGCATTAAATTGTCTCTGTGTGCAAATGACATGCATATATATATATGCCAAACATTCCACAAAAGGATTCCACCAAAAACTATTAGAACTAATACATAAATTTAGTAAAGTTGCAGATACAAAGTCAACATAAAAAAAATTGGTAGCATTTCTATGCAGTAACAAAAAAAATCTGAAAAAAGAGATCAAGAAATCCATCTCATTTACAATAGCTATATAAAATAAAATAACTGGGAATAAACTTAAGGAGGTTAAAGATCTCTACAATAAAAATATAAAACATTGATGAAAAATAAAGGTAATTCTATATTCATGGATTGGAAGAAGTGATGTTGTTAAAATATCTCTACTATCCTAAGCAATCTACAGATTCAATGCAATTTCTATCAAAAGACCAATGATATTCTTCATAGAAGTAGAAAAAAACTCTAAAATTAATATAAAACCACAAAAGACCAAGAATAGTCAAAGTTATCCTGAGCAAAAAGAACCAAGTTGGAGGCATCATATTACTTGCCTTCAAAATATACTACAAAGCTATAGTAACCAAAACAGCATGGTAGTGGCATAAATGTCAATTCATAGACCAATGAAACAGAATAGAGAGCCCAGAAATAAATCCAAGCATTTACAACCAACTGATTTTTGACAAAGATTACAAGAACACAATGTGGAAATGACAATCTCTTCAGAAAAATGGTACTGGAAAAACTGGACATCCACATGCAGTAGAACAAAATTAGAACTTTATCTTTCATCATATACAAGAAAGCAACTCAAAATGGATTACAACAAACTTGAAACTACCAAAAGGAAACACAGGAGAAATCTTCATAACATTGGTTTGGGCAAGGATTTTCTGGATAGGACCTCAAAAGCACAGGCAACAAAAGCAAAACAGATAAATGTTGTTACATAAAGCTAAAAAGCTTCAGCACGCCAAAGGAAACAATCAACAAAATGAAGACATAACTCAGAGAACGGGAAAAAAATACTTGCAAACTATACATCTGATAAGAAGTTAATATCCAAAATATGTAAGAAATTCAAACATCTCAATAACAACAAAAATCCAACCTGATAAAAAGATGGGCAAAAGACCTGAATAGACATTTCTCAAAAGAAGACGTACAAATGGCCAATAGGTGTATCAAAAAAGTTCAACATCCATAGTCATGAGGGAAATGCAAACCAATATTACAATGACATATCACCTTACTCCAGTTAGAATGGTCATTATCAAAATGACACAGGAGAACAAGAGCTGATGAGGTTGTGAAAAAAGGGAACCTTTATACACTGTTGGTGGGAGTGTAAATTAGCATAGCCTTCAAGGAAAATGGTATGAGGTTTCCCCAAAAATTAAAAATAGCACTATCCTGTAATCCGGCAATCCTACCACTTGGCATATATCCTAAGGAAATAAAATCAGTGTGTTGAAGAGATATCTGCACCCCCATTTTTATAGCAGCACTATTCACAACAGCCAAGACATAGAATCAACCTAAGTGTCTGTCAATGGAGGAATGGATAAAGAAAATGTGTCTTACATACAAAATGGAATACTGTTCAGCCATAAAGAACAGAATCCTGTCATTTTCAACAATCTGTATAAACCTGGAGGATATTAAGTGAGATAAACCAGACACAGAAAGACAAATACCACATGATCTCACTCATGTGGAATCTGAAAAAACTGATCTTATAGAAGTAGAGAGTGGAATAGTAGGTAGTGGGTAGAGGGTAAGGAGAATGGGGAGATTTTGATCAAAGGATACACAGTTACAGTTAGATGGGAGTAATGTTTTTAAATGTTCAAAATAGACATATGTTCTGAACATATAAACTCTAGTAAAACATAGAGAGACATCTAAACTCTATTTTTTAGAGACAGCCAGTAGGTAAGTTGGAAAACTTCTCTGGGAACCAAATTCCAGGGAGGAAACAAACATGATCCATTCATAACTGAAATATTCAACTTTCTTACTTTGATAAATATGAAGATTTAACATCAACATTGTGTGGACCATGTAAAAAAGCCCACATCTTAAATAATTCTGCAAGAATTAATATGGCTACAAGACAGAAACTCTGACTCATATTTCCAGTAGTACATTTTAGTTCTATTTGCTCAAATCTGAAGTTACTCTCATACTGGGACTATGTTTATATAGTGTTACTTACGCAACTAAGCTTAAGAGGCTTTATTGAGTCCTATTAGCCTTCATTTGGATCAAGTAGAATTAATTTGATTTGGCCTTTTAGAAAAATGAAATTAGAGAATATGACTTAAGTTCAACTCTGTAGTTATGCTAATAAAAATGAACAGTTATTGGCATGTATTGAGAACTTCATTTTGTGCCAGACATGGATAAACGCTTTGCAAGCATGATTGCGTTCAAGCCTCTCAGAAACCATGAGAATTGGGTATTATCATTTCTTTTATAGATGAGGAAAATAGTACGCGTTATGGTAAAATCATCATCCTATTGAACCAGGTGTTTGAAAAACAGCCACTTGTGATATAAAAAACGTAAACTGTTATTCAAACCATGAATTTGAATAACATAGCAGAGGACTGAAGCAAAGGGGAGTTAAATTACTCCTTCCCTCAAAGAGCTTATAATCTATCAAGATAAATGCAATAACACATAGGAATAAGTTTGGGAAAAACACAAAATTACTATATATAAATTAACCACATAAGTATCAGGTAATATAGAGTAAAAATTATACCAAGTAGGAGTGATAGGATATCCTATCATAATGTAAAATGTATCAAAATGAAAATGCTTCCTCATTTTCATATCTTTATATTTTCTTACAAATTTATTTGTAATGACTGCCAGGCTGATCTCTGCTTCTTTTTTCCTGATCCAATTTTTGCTGGTATAGAAACAGTGTGTATTTATGTTGGTTACTGAATCTGCCTTCTTTGAAGGAATCCAAAAGACATTATTTCTTCGATAACTTATGCTGGCCAAAGAAGCTGTTCTGTCTTAAAATAGGGACTGTTTAAGCTTGCATTATATCAATCAAGCACTGCTCAATATAGTTTGAAATACTTTTAAAACCTATAGAGTCTTTTAATACATATAACATAATAATATAAAACACAGACAAGGAGTCTTAGCATAATGAGAGCGTTTTGCAAATGAGAAATTATAGATAATTGCTGTTTGTTCTTGTATTTCATAGAACGAAGTGTAATTATTATTAACAAGAGGCTTGTTTCAATAATTATTTCTGGTTATCCCAGGGCACAAATGCATTGAAGCAGAAAACAATGCATTTTCATTCAGAGTTTTTGTTCGTAGATCATCTCTTATCATTGCCAGAGGTTATGTATGAATGCTTGTTCTGAGTTTGTGTAAGTCTGCTACCATGCAACCAAGGGTGTGTGTTTGCTGAGTTGGATATCTCATCATTCTCTTCAAGATTAAATGCACTTTCTTAATATTTGAAAAGAAATGATCTAATCACACATAATATTGTAGGACTGTTATTTTACTTAACTGGAAAAAAGATTCAAAACGTAGATATCCAAAAAAGATTGAGATTCCAGGTAACACATTTCTAAGAATTAATATGCAGTTAAGTCTTGTTCACTTATGTGTCTGAATTTTATACTCTTAGATATGCAAAGCCTATTTTGGTGATGGCCTTAATAAATATAACTTAGGGAATAATCAGGGTTGATATACCACAAGTATTCAGGTACGGTCATACTGATTGGTAAATAGTTGCTACTCTGAACCCCACCTCATCCTTAGATATCCTCTTAATCCAGTAATAAAAGGTGTAGTAAGGAGCCTCCAGGAGCCAGCACTATAGTCTGGGTCCATTCTGATTGGTAGGTACCTATTTCAGTTACCTCAAACTATTGTCTTCAGTGCACAGCTCTCTGTTCCCTCAAAAACCCAAGAAAGCTCACCTAGCTTCAACCACGATCCTCACTAAGGTGGCCGGCACTGCTCTGGGTTCATCCTGGGACCTGCCATCTCACTGTAGCCTCTTGTATTTCAGCCTCCATTCCAAGTGTCCTTTCTAACAAGCGGGGATGAAATCTCAAGGAGGAGCTGGTGCCCTTGCCAGTGACCTTGGCAACCTAGTAAGCAAATGCCTATCCATACCAATTGTTAAATATTTTGAATATTACTCCTGGAAATAATAACACTAAGAATTATTGTTAAGTACATTTAATTCTATCAGGTAAGTATTATTGTCCATCTCTCTTTTCCAGAAAGAAAACTGAAATATAATATACTCAGGTAATTTTTCCAGGGTCATACTGCCAGGGAGTGGTAGTACTAGCTAAGACCTAGCAGTCTAACACTGTAGCCCGATCTTTAACACATTCTTGTAAATTTATCCTAAGGGTAAATACTATACGATAACCATTCATCTTTGATTACTTCTAGGTTTTTCCATAAAAAACTAATTTATGAGGATGACTGTCAAAAAATCAGGGCCTCAGCTAATGTGGATAGAAGGAAATACCTTCCAGGGTGGCACAGATGATCTAAAATTCACTTAGAAGTAAAGATAGAAAGGAGTCTAGACAGACAGATGGAATGTCCCATTCTGGGAGCAGGCAAGAGAAGTGCCTTAGTGAATACAAAGAATTATTTTAGCAAGTGTGGGCAGAGTCTTGACAAAAAAGGAGGGAACGTTTGGGTTCAGGTAGCAGCAGATATCTAGTAATGGGACACAATATGTAAGGCCATTATTCTAACCACGCGAATAGGCAACCTCAAATAAGTCAACTTTGTTATCAGTAAAGAAATGTCCTTCTCCCAGAGGAAGAGGAGTACAAGTCAGAGGACCTTAGCAAAAACTTGGAAAGGCTCCTAAGTACTCGACATTTTGGACGAGAAATGTAAGTACTTGTCTTCAGAAACTGAGCTGTTCCACTCAAGACGCTGTAACATAAGCTGGAAAAAGGGAAGCCTTTGACTCTTTCGAACAACCTTGCAAGCTTTGAGAAACTGCAGAAATATCTCATTTGCCTAAGTGTCTGTCCTGTTAATAGAGTTTCAGAAACTCAAATACATAATCCAATGACTTATTAAAAAAGAGTTATTTGTACTTGCAGAAGAGAATGTATTTTCCAATTTAAAATATTAAGCAGTCCATCTTATTTCATGGCTTTGAACAACACAAAAGTAATACGGTAAATAAGCATATAACATATGACCCAAGTTTACCATTGCCACACCGATGTGGCACTCCACACAGCACCCGGTAGATAACTGAATAGATGAATGAATGTAGAAATTAATTTGCTAGCTTACAAATGGAGGAGAGTTACTCATGGGTTAATAAACCACACTGCATATGTATCTATTTGAAAAACAAATGCTATTTTGACATGACATAAAACATTAGAATAAGATTTTTAAGGTGTTTCCTTTTTTGGAATTTGATAATTTCAGTCTATAATATAACATGTTGCTTGATAGCACAGGATCATCATACCTCTTTTTGAAACTTGTGAAAATGAGAAGGCATCTATAAAACTGCTAATTTTTTATACGCATAGAATCAGAATGAGAAATGTATTCATTAATCACATGGTGTATCTGCTTGTAGGTATTGATAAGTGGATTTGCTATTCTCTTTGTCAACTAAACTCTAATGTTTTCAGTGCCTCCCTGCTTGAACAGCCTTATATACAAATATGTATTCTGCCTGCTTGTTCCTTATTGTAATCACATCAATTAATTATGCATTATGTTTGTATATTTTAATGACTTATTTATACTCATAATACAAGCATAATTATACTACAAAAAATATATACCACAGCTAGGGTGAAAAAAGCTAGAGGAAAGTCGTGTCTAAATAGTTATTCGTGGATAAAATTAGCAAAACAGAGAAGATTTTTAATGAAGATGGGGCTGCTGGTTGGGGTTCTGCCAAATGTTTCCAACAGGGATCCTTGACTGTTCCTCTCAACGCTGTGAGAAGTTGCTCTTAAATGTTCATCAGATCTAAAAATAAATAGAAGTAGATACTCTTGCCAAACACAATCTGATTAGAATCTTCCTCTCCTCCAGTTCATCCTCTCAAATATTCCCAAACCAATAATCAACAGAGGCACCACCATGCTCCTTCTTACCACACACACTAAACACATGGGTATACATGTTGCACACTTACAAGTACTCACACTGAATAAGGAACTGATTTGCCCTGGGGGAAAGTAAAAATGATAGTATCGTTCCAATATGTTTGTAAATCATGTGTTTCGGCCACAGAAGAAAAGATTTGTCTGTTTTACACCAATGTCAGAAGGTGAACACTGAAGAGCCATATGCACTGGGCACTGTTTAAAATGTTTCTTATGTCATATCTCATTTAACACTTACCTTGAACATACAATCGAGATTCTCTTACGATTTCATAGATGAGGAAGAGAAGGTTTGGGGAGGTTGCTGATGCTGCTTACCCTGAAAATGTCCAACTAGATGGTCTAAAGCTGAAGTATTTTCTCTTGACCATTACGAGATAGAGGTAAAAATGTTCATATCCTCTGCTACTTTAGTTTGATTTGCAGTGAAATAAATAGCAAGTTCTACTATGAATCATTGATTAAAATGAGGGGCATGGAGAAGGGCCAGGTTAAACTATTGAAGGGAATATACAAAAAGTCACTCAGGTGTTTATTTACAGTCATTAATTATTTTCACCAAAGCTATTCCATTTAATGTAAACATGGGCTCACACGAGCACTGTAAAGCTAGAAAGATTCAAATAAATATATGGAACATTTAATTATGGTTCAAACTGGAAAGTTTTTTGTGCTTGTTTCAAAGAAGAACATCACACAGCTTTGAACATGATGTCATGAAGATGATTCGTCTCCAGTTTGAGCGAGTCTCCTTAGCATGAACCTAAAGATGACTTAGCAGTTGAATTATCTCATGATAAACCTATTAAAAATTCATAATTCCTCGAGTTTTAATTGGGTGTGATTGATCCCCATTAGAGTATTTGTGGGTAGTAAAGTAGGCTAAGTGGTTCTCTCCCTCTGATTAAAAATTGCCCAAGCTTATTGAACTTGATTACACATGACAACATGAAATATTGTTTTTTGAAAACCATTTTGGTAATGACAAATAGCCTTTCTGAATACGAATTTTGAGAGATGACTTTCCTGAGAAGAACTGGGCAGTTTAAATTATTTTCTTAAATGTTCCTTATGTTACTTAGCTTAAAATAATATACAGTGTTATATTTCTTCAATTTTTTTCTATTTACAGTTATGCTTTACTTCATGATGGGAATATGTTCTAGAAAATGCATTATTAAGCAATTCTGTTACTGGGTGAGCATCACAGAGTGTATTTACACAAACCTAGATGGTACAACCAGGACACACCTGGGCTCTATGGAATAGCCTACTGTTCCTAGCTTAAAAACAGATATAGCATGTTACTCTACTGAATACTCTAGACAATTGTAACATAATGGTATTTGTGTATCTAAAAATATCTAAACCTTAAAAAAGAGTAAAAATATGGCATAAAAGACAAAAAGTGGTACACTTGTATAGGACACTTTCCGTGAATGGAGCTTCAAGGGCTCGAAGTTGCTCTGCGGTCAGTAAGTGAGTAGTGACTGAATTTGAAGGCTTAGGACATTGCTGTACATGACTGTGGACTGTATTATCACTCTACACTTAGACTACACTATATTTACATAAAAATGTTTTTCTTGACAGGCACGGTGATTCACGCCTGTAATCCCAACACTTTGGGAGGCCGAGGAGGGTGGATACCTGAGGTCAGGAGTTCAAGACCAGCCTGACCAATATGATGAAACCCTGTCTCTGCTAAAAATGCAAAATTAGTCAGACATGGTGGTGGGCTCCTGTAGTCCCAGATACTAGGGAAGCTGAGAAGGAGACTCACTTGAACTCGGGAGGAGGAGGTGGCACTGAGCTGAGTTCACGCCACTGCATTCCAGCCCAGGTGTCAGAGCGAGACTCTGTCTCAAAAATAAAATAAAATAAAAAAAGTTTTCCTTCTTAAATCAAAATTAGTCTTACTTTACTACAACTTTTCACTTTATTAACATTTTTTAATTTTTTAAAACACTGTACAGCTGTACAAAATGCTTTCTTTCTTTTATTCTTATTTTATATGCTTTTCCATTTTAAAATTTTACATGTTTATTTGTAATTTTTTTTATTGTTAAAAACTAAGATACAAATGATCATGTTAGTGTAGGCCTACAGAGAGTCGAGATAATATCACTGCCTTCCACCTTCCATCTTGTCCCATTGGAAGATCTTTAGGGGCAGTAACACACATGGAACTGTCATCTCCTATTGATATGGTTTAGCTCTTTGTCCCCACCCAAGTCTCATCTGTAGTCCCCACATCTGAATGTCAGGGAAAGACCTGGTGGGAGGTGATTGGATCATGGGGCCGGTTTCCCCTATGCTGTTCTCCCGATGGTGAGGAAGTTTTCATGAGATCTGATGGTTTAAAAGTGACAGTTTTCCCCTACTCTTTCTCTCCTGCTGCCTTGTGAAGGTACCTGCTTCCCTTTCACTTTCTGCCATGATTATAAGTTTCCTGAGGCCTCCCCAGCCATTCAGAACTGTGAGTTGATTAAACCTCTTTTATTTATAAATTACCCAGTCTCAGGTAGTATCTTTATAGTAGTGTGGAAACAGACTAATACATCTATGATAGCGATGGCTTCTTCTGCAATACATCTTTAATGACCTGCCTGCGGCTAACATTCTTTTTCAAGCAGAAAGACTACACTCTAAAATAACGATAAAAAGTATAGTAAATACATAAACCTACAACAGTTATGTATTGCCATTATCAAGTATTGTGTATTGTACACAATTATAGGTGCTATACATTTATAAGACTGACAGCAGAGTATGTTTGTTTATTCTGGTATCACCACAAACACATGACTAATCCATTGCAATGCAACATTATTACAGATATGACTCACTAGGTGATAGAAAGTTTTTGGCTCCACTATGATCTTATTGGAACACCATTCTATTTCGTCCATTTTGTTATTAATTGACATGTTATTATGTGGCACATGATGGCATTGTAGAGAAAACAATGTAATAAATCTGCATGTACCCATCATCTAGCTTCAATAGTTATGAGCTCCTGGTCAAACTTGTTTCATTGCATTTCTATTATTTCCTCTTATTACAGATTGCTTTGAAGAAAATTCAAAATGTATGTTTTTTATCCATCAACATGTCAGCTTATATACATAACAGATAAGGAGTTATTAAACATATATAACCATGTGCTAATAATTTAATAGTAATTTCATCAAATACTTGGTCAATATTCATTTCCCCTCAATTTTCTCATAAAGGTATTTTAATACTTTGTTTGACTTCAGATCCAAATAAAGTTCATATACACATGAGTTTTCTTAATATTTCTAATATGTAAATTACTTTTTTATCATTTATTTTGAATGAAACAGAACATTTGTTCCATACAGTTTCCCACAGTTTAGATATCACTGGTTTATCCTGTTGATGCTGTTTAGCAGGTAACTCTGATCTTGTATTTTCTCTATGATGGTAGTTAACTTACCTCTGCAAGGTTGACAAGATTAAGTTTGATTTTGGAGGGGCAAGGCTACCTAACAGGTAGTGCTTTTTTCCTCCATGAGAAATTACCTACGTATTTTTACATATGAAAATATATAGTGTGGGTTTGTCTATTTTTGAAATGGTAGACATCCTTAATTATCATTGCCCAGATGAAGGATTTCATTTTAGATTACAATATAGTGATATTCTAGTCCTATCACATATTTGTATGTATTAGCTGAAATATTTCAGCATGGATAAATGTTCATCCGTTAATACTGTTTGATTACCCCGAGGAAAGGTTGACATACCAAATGCCACAGAAATACTTAATTATTTTCCTTTATTTGCTAATTTTCAAAATAGGGAGTTTGTTTCCTATCAGCTTTTGAAGAAGAACTTTTTTTTTGTTTTTTATATTTCATGTCATTATTAACATATGACTTTAAACATATTACCGTTATTATTCTTACTGATGTTCAAACTGTTAATATTTAATGGTGGAAATTATTCTAGTTGATGCCTTAGCCCTTTTGAAGAGATCTGAAGAGTCTATCAAATATTCCTTGCTTTCTAGTATGACAACGTCTTCCAGGCTGATTTTGATGTTTCCTACTCTAGACTTGAAGCAGCCATTTCTCTAAGGAGTCCTGATTCCTTTTAATAGGAAATGGAATTTAAATTCCACAATCTTGCTGTTAAGGCATTCAACTGCGTTCAAGCATGTTACAGCCTTACACTGACAAAGGTAGTTTCAGATCCTTCTGATTTTTGTTACCTTTAATTGAATTTGTGGTAGCATTCAACTGCTTAATTCCCTGTTTTGGCAAACTAATGTTCACATTATTTCTTATGCAGTATAAGTAAGAGCTTTGTTAAATTTATAAGGAACAAAAGTAATGACTTTTTCTCATTTAAAATTATGTTAAACTAAAATCAATAGTGGATTTTATCCTTCTATAGCTTGAGAATTGAGCAAAATCTTGTTTCATTCTATTCAAAATAATTTGGCAAGATTTAGAATTAATTCCAATAATTTCATATATTATGTAGGGAGTCATTTTCTAGAACTTTGGCAATCAGAGCCCAGAAATTTGTTCCTGATTTGAAACAATCTGCCTTTGTATCTCTTTCAAATACTACCTTGAAACTATGCAGACCAGAGGTTAAATTAAAAAGGGTGATACATAATAATCATCATAGTACTGACAGAAGTTAACATGGACAAAGATTTTCTACTGCAAATACATTTCTGAGGTTTATTTTTTCTATATTTTCATTTTATTTTCTTTCTCACTGCCCCCACCCCCTGCTTCTTTAACCATACTTCTATGCCATGGCTTAAAAGATAATTCTTATGAGACTATGTTCTATTCAGTGATTTGAGAGATGATTCAGGCCAGTACCCTACCAATAATAAAAATTACTCTAGATTTTGTTTTGTGAGATGGGGTCTCACCCTGTCCCCCAGGCTGGAGTACAATGGCACCATCTCAACTCACTGCAACCTCCACCTCCCAGCCTCAAGCAATCCTCCCACCTCAGCCTCCAGGGTAGCTAAGACTACAAGTGCATGCCACTATGCCTGGCTAATTTTTGTACTGTTTTTATGGAGAGATGGATTTCACCATGTTGTCCAGACTGGTCTCAAACGCCTGAGCTAAAGCCATCCATCTACCTTGGCCTCCCAAAGTGCTGGGATGACAGGCATAAGCCACCCCACCAGGAGGAACTCTGGATTTTTAAATTTACTATTTGGAAGCCTGAGAGAGCGGCCAAGGCAACCAAACTTCAAAGGCAAGATCTTAGAAAGAAAGGAATTTTATTGCAGGGAGCCTGGCTTTCTCCTCTGCATTTGTGTATTATAAACGCATTATACCATTGGATGCAGGGAGGGGTGATGCTGAAGGATCTAGAAAACAAGCGAAAAATGGTGGCTTAGAGTAACTGGACATTTCATAGACTAGAGGAGACAAAATACAGTAATCTTTCCTTAGCCTCAGATTTTTGTTTGTTTGTTTTTGAGATGGAGTTTCGCTCTTGTTGCTCAGGCTAGAGTACAATGGCACCATCTTGGCTCACCGCAACCTCTGCCTCCCGGATTCAAGCGATTCTCCTGCCTCAGCCTCCCAAGTAGCTGGGGTTACAGGCATGCGCCACCATGCCTGGCTAATTTTGTATTTTTAGTAGAGGTGGGGTTTCTCCATGTTGGTCAGGCTGGTCTCAAACTCCCCACCTTATGTGATCTGCCCACCTTGGCCTCCCAAAGTGCTGGGATTACAGACAGGCATGAGCCACTGTGCCTGGCCTTTGGTTTTGTTTTATTGGGTTTCAGTTACCTGTGGTCAAGCAAGATCCAAAAATATTAAATTGAAAATTTCAGAAATAAACAATTCATAAGATTTAAATTTTTCACATTATTCTGAGTAACTGATGAAATCTCACAACTTCCAGCTCTGTCCTGCCCAGAAAGTGAATCTTCCCTTTGTTCAGCATTATTCACACTGTAGACACTATTTGCCTGATAGTCACTTAGTAGCTGCCTGGATTATCAGGTTATCACAGCATCACAGTGCTTGGACTCAAGTTACTCTTATTATACCGAATCATGGCCTCAAAATGCTAGAGTAGTGATGCTGTGATTTGGATATGCCAAACAGAAGCTGTACAGTGCTTCCTTTAAGTGAAGCAGTGAGAATTCTCAATAAGGAAAGAAAAGATATCATATACTGAGGTTACTAAGATCAACCATAGATAATTTCACAAATCTATCTGTGAAATTGTGAAGAAGTATAAAGAAATTCATGCCAGTTTTGCTGTCACACCTCAAACTGCAAAAGTTAGGGCCACAGTGCGGGATAAGTGCTTAGTTAAAATGGAAAGGCATTAAATTTTGGAGTGAGACATGAAGTGGAACATGTTTCAATTGATAACAATCAGGTACAATACTTTCCAAGGTTTCAGGCATTCCCCGGGGGTCCTGGAACATAGCCCCCATACATAAGGCAGGGACTACTGTAGTGGTATTCTTTATTGATCTTTACCTTCAAATAATTTGCTGATTCCTAGATTGCACCACTGCGCTCCAGTCTGGGCGACAGAGTGAGACTCCATCTCCCCCTGCCTCCAAAAAGAAAAAAATAATAACAATTTGCGGATTCCAAAGATTTATGGAGAAAGAAATAAACAAGCCAAACAAAAAGTGGCTGCTCCAAGGCTAGAAACTAAGCAGTATCAAAGGCCACCCAAGAGTAGAAGTTGTGGACAATAGCACTGGCATTTAACAAACCCTCCATGGGCTATCGTCTAGTATTAAGGGCAAAACAGACATAAACTATACCTCACAGGGAATGAACTTGAACAACCTCAAAATAAAATTGTATCAAGGTAATCTGATCCTGCTTTAACAGTCTATCAAAAGGAAAGCAAACCTTTACTGGAAAGATAAAATCCAGAACTTCTATAATTCTACATGCATTCAATGAAAAGTGGGCAACAGACAGAAGTGAATGACAAAATATCATGATAAAAAATAAAATCAAGTCAGACCCCAAGTAACCTAGATATCATAATCAGAAACAGGTTTTTAAAATAACGGTTATTAGCAAGAACATAAATGACAAAGAATTTTACCAGTAAACTAATATCTATAAAAAGAATCAAATGAAAATTATAGGTAAAAAAAATGGGACATCTGAAATCATATATTTGATAGACAGTTTTGCTAGCAGAATTATAAAAAGCAAAAGAGGTGATTAATGAACTGAAATACAGGTCAATAAATGATATGCAGATTGTAGAGTAGAGAAAACAATTTGAAACATTCAAAAAAAATATGAGACATTTGAATGTGGTGAAAGACTCTTAGGCAGTAAAATTAGAATCTATAAGTATAGGACAAAGGCAATATTAATAGAAATATTAGTCAATAATCTCCTAAACTGAGGAAAGCCTCTTGGTCAATGATGCCAAAAGTTATATAAACGAAAGCAGGGTAAATACAAAGAAATCCATACCTAACCCCATCGTTTAAAAAGTTGTGAGAACCAAAGAATACAAAATAAAATCTTAAAAGTAACCAAAGGAAGAGATACATGATCATTACAACTGCAAACGAGAGACAGCTGCCTTTTCAGCAGTAATGAATTTATATCAAGACAAATGAGTGACATATTTAAAGCGCCAAAATGAAAACTGCCATCATGTGAAAATATCCTTCAAAAAATTAAGGCAAAATTAAGATATTCCTAGAAAAGGAAAACCAAAGAGAATTTGTCAACCATAAACCTACATTAAAATAAAAGCTATGAACAGTTCTTTAAGCAAAAGAAAATTACCTCCAATGTAAGGAGAGAAATGATAGAATTAGTAAACAACAAAAAAGGACATAGTAAACATAAACATAAATCTAAATGAATACTGATTATATAAAACAATAGTCATACCATCTTGCTGCCTTTAAAATATGCAAATTAAAATACATATAAACAAGAGCCAGAAACATGGGGATGGGGCTAAGGAAATAAATGGTTAGGGATATGAACACATCTAGAACATATCTATTTCAACAAAACAGCTTAACAGCAACAACAAAAGACTTGGAAGATCTTTTAGAATCTTCGACATGGAAGATTTAAACAACACAATTAACAAATCGGATCTAGTGTACAAATATGGAACACTGTAGCTAATAATTGCACAATTCACGTTTTTAACCCAAAAGTATATAGATATCTACCATAAGTGATTGTCTTCTGTTTCATAAAGTCTCAAAACATTTCACAGGCCAGAGTCATATTTGATATAGTATCCTAACACAGCAGAATTAAGCTGGATATCAATAACAAGGTAATGAGAACATTGTTACATATTTGTAAATGAAAAAAGACACTTAAAATAGTTTATGAGTCAAATGAGAAATGGCAATGAAAATAATTCAGAAGTGTTCTAAATGTGTAGTTCTCAGGAGACTGAAATATAAAAGTGCTTAAGGGAAACTCATAGATGTGTCTTGATAATGGTGTCTATAGGACATACAAATGAGCAATAAATAACTTTTATTCTAAACAGTCACATTGGTGTCATGTAGACAGAAGAGTCAATTGATGGATCATTCTGCATTTCAGCTGTTTCATTTAGCATTGTATAAATTCAGTTTGGGTTAGATTTAATAGAAGCAAGTATTCAGATGGAAGGTGATCTCAATGTCCTAGAGCTACAAACTCTTTGAATCCTATTGAAAAGAAAGCCATTGCATTAGTCAAATGGTTTCATTTACATGCCTTGAAAGACAAAATGCTCATCTAACGCTTAACATGAACCAAAAGTGAAGACAATTAGTATGGTTGGTGGATGCTACTTTAAGGGAAAAATGTTTTCTTTACACAGCAGATGTGAGAACATAAGGCCAGCAGTGGGTATCAATGCTAAACTGTCAGTGAATTGCACAAAAACAACAGGATGTAACAAAATAACTAGTGTTTTCAATCTTGCTATACTAAGAATTAGTCTTTTGCCAGTCTCCTTAAAAAACAACCACCACCAAAAAAAAAAACACAATGTTCATCTATACTAATTTGCTTTAACACCCATTTCTGTTAAATGGTAAGTTTCAGTATCAAGCAGGAAATCTAATGTTTATGCGACCAAAGACATGTGGCAAGACTGTAATGTCAGTTATTTTTCATTTTCTTTTTAGGTCAGAGTGAATCCATTATTTTAAAATTTCTATATCTTCAGTGACACTAAGCTACTGTATCATGTCACTTCTCTAACCTGAGAGCACTGCTTTGCATTTATATCACTCATTCGCATAAGAAAAGGTGATTCTTTTTATAAAACAACTAATTAACATTTATAGAGTAGTGGGATAACACACTTAGAATCCCAAATACAAACTCGTCTATAACTTACAAATTATCCAACAAGGTAAACATAAAATTTTCAAATATTTTTTGAGCTTTTTCCAAGTACGAGAGTAGCAACTTATATAGAATAAAAGAATAAAAAAATAAACTTATTAGCAGTTGTAGTATCAAGATAGGGTGCTGAAAACTCCTGATAGTCAAAACCATCCTTGAAAATTCCTGAAGTCTCCTATAAAATGTGCATGGGATTGCATATAAAACTCTCTACAGTAATTTTAAGAACCCTAATATTTGAGAGTCACAAAATAAACCAAAGGAAAAAAACAAAGGGATACCTATGTGAAGACAGGTCAGTACTTATTTCCTTATACCTTAAAAATCAAAACAAAACAAAATAAGCAGTAAACAAACAAACAAACAAAAAACACCCCAAACCCAAAATAAACCCCACACACATACATAGAAATCCAGGTTATTTAGAAAAAAAGCATATAGACATTAAATTTATTGAGATTTACATTTAATGTCTAAATGCTTTTTTATAAACAAAAAATTAACTTTCAATTGCTAGCATGAATATCTGTATTTCCCTTTCTTTTTTTATGAATGTGATTTCAATGGTGTGGCAAAGGTATCACCATTATGATGTGAGTTTTGGCCTTGATAGGATTTATTATTATAAATATCCCTGCCTGCTTTCAGAATCTCCTGTAATCCCTTCTTCACACTCTGGCCAAACAAAATTTTCCCTATGGTATCGTTTTGAGTTTTCCTACCCCAAAACCTTTTCTGCCTTCTTACATTTTGCTTAATAAATTATATCCAAAGTCTTTTCTTCATCTTTTGACTTCTCTGGAGTTTTCAGTCGTCTTCCTTCCAGGCTAAGTATCGATTTGTGCTCTACACGTTTACCATTCACTCTCTTCTATGCCTTGATTTTTCTGATTCAGTGCATAGGCTTTGTTCTTTTCATGATCTGCAATATTTTTCTCCCAATCTCTGCTTATTATAATCATCAAAATTTCATCTAAAGTACCTTCTTCATGACAACTTACTCAAAAACATTTCTATATTTTCAAAATTTTACGGTCTTGAAGAACAAGAGGAGGAGGAGGGGGAAGAGGAGCGGGAGGAAGATGAGGAGAAAGGAGAAAAAAAAAAGAAAGAAAAAAACTATCATATTATTCTTAGGCATACTAATTAGATAGGCACATAGATATTACTTATCTCCCAAGTTTTTCTTTTTCCTCTACACGTTCTTCATTTCTTCATCACCCCTCTCATTTATTGGGACCTCCCTATGTGCCACATAACTTACTAGGCATTTCATACATTTTTTCTAATGTTCTCAGCAATCGTGTGCCATATTATTAGTGTCACTTGACATATAAACCAAGGTTCAAAGTAAGTGACAGATGAAAATCGTACTAACATGATTCTGACACAATGACATGATACTTCTACTATACTTTAGTTTGTTTCACTAAATAAACTAATAGTTTGTCCATGTTGTATGACAACTCAATGAAATATTTATTATTACAGGCAAAAAAAAAATATCCTTTAGTTTGCTTAGAATATCTTATGTGATTGTTTTCTTCGTGTAATGATGGCTACATTTTACTGTGACCTTTCTGAAAATAGCTTTATGTTTTCTAAGAGTAGACTTGGTGATTTATGTGGAGGCCACTGCTATGTAAAGACTGTTCATTTCAGAGATTAATGCTTTCTGGTCTCTCATCAGCTGGGAATGCCAGGTGAAAAAAAAAGGAATTGACATCACATAAGGATGGCACAGAACCAAACTTAAAACCTTCCCTTTTTTTCCAGTCCATTTCTCAATCCTTAAATCCTTTCCCGTAAGCCACATTCCACAGAGGATCCGAAGTTGTGTGCTACCATACTTTAAGTGGTAGCACCATTTCCATAATCACTCTACCATGCCAAAGCATTGGCCTCTGCTCAGCTGTAATCCCCTGTTTCCAGCAGTTCAAGAATTGCCAGTAGATGCAACTACACACAAAGGGAGTTGCTTTGCCAGCAGCACTTGCAGCTGTGACATATTGGAAACTCACCATTCAACTGCAGGGCTCATAGTTCAGTCTGTATGGGAAATAGCTAGAGCTAGTTGTTTATGTAATCATCGCTTTGAACTTCCATGTAATATTGCTTTTATCGAAACGTTTCCTGACTTTAATGAAAATTTGAACTCATTATTGGAGAAGAGTCTCAAGTTTCTGATAACAAAATCATCTGTGATTTCAGACACTGAAATTTCAGACCTGTCCCTAATCTATCACAACTGAGATTTCTCCCAGACCCCAAAGAGATTTTCTGGATATTTCAGTGGAAGTGCCCTAAAAATATATGAATTTATCAAAATTAATTTTATTTCTTTGTTGTGTTTGCATTTATTTTTCCTTTTGGCAGGTATATTTTCATAAGGGTGTTATAATTACAAATTTATTTTGAAAACTTAATTTTAAAATCAGAAAAGCTAGATACAACTAAAATACCAGTAGCTAATATTGAAAATATAAGACAACATTAACATACGAGTTCAAATGTGTTCTCTATTAATTCATTTTTGCCTGTATAAGTATTACAAAAAAACATATATTGGAATGTAAGATTTCAAATTGTTTCATTAGTTTAAAAAATGGAAGAGAAAAGCTGTGAGAATACTTAGGAAGCAATGCTCAAAAGGTCCTGTCAAAATTGACTAATAAGTTTTCCTTTTTTGATGCTTCAACTTCTCTGACAACTTCTCTCTTTCTCCTCTGTTTTTTCTTCCTCATTACTCCAATTCTTCTGCATGTTACTAATTTTTTTTATTAGAATTATACTATCAGCCCTCTTTTCTTCCAGCCCTACTTTATTCCATCTTTCTGGAGTCGTGTGGGTAGCCTTGCCTCTATGGCTCTACTATGCATTGTCATAGTGGGGGCTGTTTCATCTCTGACCTCATATTTCTCATCTGCATTGCCCTAGTAGTTCTGTGCAGTGGATCCACCCCTGTGACAGGTCTCTGTCTGAGAGCCCAGGCTGTTTGTGATATGCTTTGAAATCCAGGTGAAGGAAACCACATCCCCAACAGCTCCTGCATACTTTGTGGCTGCAGAATTGGCACACATAGATGCTGCTAAAGTTTACAGCTTTTACCTTATGAAGTGGTAGGTTAAGCCACACCTGGGGCCTATCGAGGTGGGGCATCTGAGGGGCACTGAAGCAGAATACAGGGAGCAGAGTCCACAGGTGACTCTGGGCAATGAGCCTACGAATGCTTGCTTGTCAGTTCAGGCCTTTCTTCTTCTCAAAGCCAGCAGTCCAATTATGAGGGCCCCACCCTGATAACCTTATCTAATTCTAGTTACCTCCCAAAGGCCCTACCTCTAAACATCATCAACATACATACGCATTTGGGGATTAAGTCTGCAGCACACAAAATTTGGGGGACATATTCAAACTACAGCAGTATGAGTATGTTACTAAAGTTTTCTAAAATAATATATTTAAAATAAATAAGATGATACATAGACCAAACGACAATAACTTAATTAAATACAAGCTGGTATATACACAAGGTGTTTATCAATACCAGTATGCAGGGAAATCTCTAGCAATCTGACTCTGACCCCCTTTTCCAGCCCTGTGCTGTTGCATATTCTCATGAAGGATTTGGATAGGAGTATTATCAGCAAATTGAACATATGCATAGATGCTAAAAAGTTACAAGCGATACCCAATATGCAGGGTGAAAGAATTAACTTTGAAAAATCCCAACAAGACTGAAAAACAAAACCCCCCAAAACCCAATGATTCTAACAATAAAGAACTTAATGGACACGTATGTAGTCTGTAAAAAACACACATGTAGAAGGTTAAGATGGTGAAGAGCAGACTTTGGGATCAGGCAGATCCAGATTTGTGTTCTATATTCTACTTACCTTCTTACATGAGTGATCTCTTGCATTTTACCTAATTTTCTTGAGCTCAATTTCCTCTTTTGTATAATAGGAAAATTGCTGTAACTACTTCTTAGAATTAGTTTTGACTAACAATGAATATGAAATTCTTAGCGTAGACGCTAGAATATAAATATTAAATATGTATTATTTATTATTTCTTTTTATATGTCACACCAACTTTGCTAAATGGAGGGAACAAATATATCACACAAACTTCATAAAACAATCTATAGATCTGAGAACCACATTATAAATGAAATATTAACAAACCACATCTTATCCAGAGGTACTGAAAAAAAATAAACAATTGGAAGATTTTTTAAAAGTCACAAGGAGATGTTTAAGCAGGAAGAGAAACTCTTGAAGAATATGACTGAATACTTCAAACTTCTAAGGCTTGCTTTATAAAGAAAGAGACTACAATGTAGAATCTGTAATTACAAATAGAAGTTATGTGGAAATAGATTTCTGTTCAACACAAGAAAGAACGTACAGACAGTCCAGTCCGCAACTTAGGATGGCTTGACTTAGGATTTTTCAACTTCATGATGATGTGAAAGTGAAACTGTACTTCAAATGTTGAATTCTGATCTTTTCCTGAGCTAGTAATATGTGGTACAATACTCTTGCAATGCTGAGGAGTGGCAGTAAGCCACAGCTGTCAGTCAGTCCTATGATCAGGAGGGTAAGCAGCTAGTATTCTACAGTGTATTCTGTTGCTGGCACTTTTTGGATATTGTGTGCTGTGTTTTCACATCCCATCATGTATACTAAATGACCATTTTTGACTTAGGATATTTTCAACTTACAATGGGTTTATCAGGACGTAACTCTGTTGTAAGTTGAGAAGCTTCTGTATTAAGCGGTAGGCCTGCCTAGAGGATTTCAGAGGTGGTTTAGGTTTTGTATAGGAGGAGCAATGTTCAAATAGAGGTGGGAGGTCACTTGCTGGGGTTATTAGAGAGATGATGGAAACAACAAATCAGCAGTTGAGAGAGAGGAAACGCTGTAACTGAAGGGTTTGACTTCAGTGGCTAATTGAACTGTGATCTGCATTATTCATTCCTGTATCTTAGTCATGTCAAAGGAATGAAAACATTACCTCTTGACCCCTTCATTACTAAATTTGAGTAAATTGTTAAAATATTATACAAATCCTCTACACTTATGTCAAACTTATTGTTCTTTATAATTCTCCACTAACAATACAAAGAGAGAGAGATCTATTTAATTGGAGGGATCTAATCTATTTTGGTTATGAATGGATCTGTCTCTTTTTTTGGACTTCATAACAAGAAGAGGGTAACATAATTTTTAAAGAGAGAGTGATTTTATATGTCATTGTCCATACCAGAACACTTTTGAGATGGACTTGGGTAATAACCAGACAAGCTACAAGACAGCAGGTATAAACTACAACATTCTGAGCAGACCAGAATAAAAGATCACTCTAAATATAACCGATGAAATCTTTAACGCTCAGTTTTTAAAATCTAAGTATTGAGAATACTTTGTGGGAAACAGTGTTGAGAGAGAGAACCACAGGGATGACAAATCTCACCAATAACTGGCCATAATAGACTCTGAACTTTCAGATGGGATCTGTCTGTCCCTAAATACATCAGCATCATTTTCTGTCATTTTCTTTTGTTTATTGACTATGGGTCACATATCAATGCAACAACAAGAGATAACCCTTTAAGTAATTAATAAGGTTTTAATGTAAATAGAAACATGCCGAAGTGTCAAGTAAGAATAAAATATAAAATTCTTTCTTATTTATTCATTTTTCCACACTTCTATTTTTTTCTTACTCCTTTTGAAGGAAGTAACTTAATTGACTTTATATTTTATTTATTTCTCTAGCACATAAAAAAAACTTTCAGGAAGGAGAAACTTGCTGCCTTTATAATACATTTCCAATGACTTTGTGAATTATGCACCTTTCTATAACACAGTTTTGGGATGACTGAAGCTTTGGAGAAGCTTCATTATCTAAACACATTTGGACTGATAGGAGGCTAGATATATAATTTGCTCAGATGATGGATTGCCAATGCTGAATAATGTGGAAAATTTCAATACAGTAAATCATTCTGAATGTGCAAAACTGGGCAGAGAGCCAGGGGGATACAACAGATTAATGGGTTGTTCTGTCATTGCTGAAGATATGGGTTCTAATCTTGATGCCCAGAGGGGGGAAATTTGAGCTAACAATGGACTTTTTAGACATTGAGAAGCAGATCTCAAACGAATGCAGAGAAGGCATGAGCTTTAATAAAAGAAGAGTAGGCAGTTTGAAAACTTACATTTGAGATGAAAAAAGATATGAGGAAAAAAAGTAGTAAATATTATGATATCCCTTTATCCAGCCAACGTGCAAATAATAATAATAATAATAATAATAATAATAATAATAATATTATATATATATTTTTTGAGATGGAGTAGATCTGGCAACAGATCTACTCTGTCGCCAGGCTGGAGTGCAGTGGTGTGATCTCAGCTCACTGCAACCTCCACCTCCCAGGTTCAAGCGATTCTTCTGCCTCGGCCTCCCGAGTAGCTGGGACAACAGGCACCCGCCACCACGCCCGGCTAATTTTTTGTATTTTTAGTAGAGATGGGGTTTCACCATGTTGGCCAAGACAGTCTCGATCTCCTGACCTCGTGATCCACCCGCCTTGGCCTCCCAAAGTACTGGGATTACAGGCGTGATGAGTCACTGCGCCCGGCCTCCAACATGCAAATTATTAATGTTAGTCCAATTAAAAACATGACAATAATAGAAGAGGCTTTCATATGCTTATGAATTTTTGAGTCATCCTATACTAAGAATGAATTGGGGAACCAAAGTCAAATAGTTAAAACGGCAATTAGGCAATTCTTCCAATCACAGGTTTTATTTGGTTTTCTAGTATTAAGTCCATAAGTTATCTGTATTTAAAATCAGAAACAGCTTAAGACATATTTTCTATGCAAGTTGAGGATCTTTTATGGTTTAACAGAATAAAATACTGTTTTGTGATTTATCAATAAAAATGTATTATGTTGGGAAATCTAGTGAAATTGCCTATATTTAACCATTTTTTACTTTCAAATATGGCAATTTCATATGGTTAAATCTAATGGATTTGTTCACATAAGGATAAGAGAAAACTCATACTGAGCATTGTGTAATTCACATTAAAACTATTGTCTCATTTAATTTTCACTGCAATACAGTATGAAAATTTAGATAAAGAATATTCAAATAACTTTCTCAAGTCACATAGGTAAAGAGTGGCATAAGTAATATCAAAGGTCTCTTTGACCCATTAAGTAAGGTCTTCATGTATGATTATGAAGGTTGTTCACTGTGCAAGGGTGATAGCCAAGGAAGGAAGTGAGGGCTTAAATTTAGCCTATGTTCTACCCAACTAGCGGGGAGGCCCAGGATCAGACATTGCATTGTTCAAAAAAGAGTGAATGAATATACAACCTGTCCCACGTGCATTTCTTACAGTGTTATATTAACAGTCCTTCATTGAAAGGCAGAGTCCATTTTTCCTTCTCTTCAAGCTGGGCAGAACTTTACAACTGCCTTCAGCAATGAAATGAAGCAGAAGTGACGCTGTATGACACTGAAGCTATGTAATTAAAGGAAGTATGACTTTACCCTAGTGTCTTCCCTCTTTGAACAAGTGAATTGGGGGCCCTGAGCCAATTTGTTCTTTATCATTAAATTCATTTTATTGACCAAAACAGATTGCGATTTACTTGTTATATTTCATATTTTATTTTCAGGCGGGAAGAGGTAAGGGTGTTGATGGTGGAAATCAATCTGGAACATGATAAAAAATGATCTTTCTGAGAGATGTTAACATGTGAAAAAAATCTACTTGAAACTCGATGTAATACTAAGCGTTTCTCAGAAAAATAAAATCAAAATGAAGCTCAGGTTTAGTAACTAAAGTCCTTTTTGTCACTAGAAATGACCTATGTTTTTATAAAATATTGATGTAATAGTAATACCACTTTCTTGAGTGATAACATTGATAAAAGACATGATGAACTAAAAAATGTGTCTCTGGAAAACACAGTCAATATTCCCCAAAGGGCTCTACATAAATTAAACATGTAGGAAAGCATACCACAAGGTAAAATGTGTGGGGATTTCATCAGTCATCCACTTCCTTAACTTATTTTAAGCCCTAGGTACAGTGACCAGTGAATATTTTCATGGCTGTTATAGATCCATGAGAGTGTTTAAGATCCAAAGTTATATTCCGTTTCAGAAAAATAGACTCAACCCCTATTCCTTTATCAAGTTAGACTGTATACTTTTATAATGTATCATATCATTGTGATAGAACAGTAGCTACTTTTTAAGAACTGTACATTTTCCATTTATTTTACTCTTTTACATTTAAAATTATTTAAACATACTTTCTCCTCTCTTTTATTGGCCAACATTAAACCACATTGCTAATCTAATTTTCACTTGAGATGATACAGAGCTCTCCAAACCCATTCTCTGTTTAGATGACATGCAAATCAGATTAATGTGCTTATGTTACCGACTTAGAGATAAGATTGTTGCTTCTGGGGCTTTAGCAGTAAAAATGCCTCTAATGTTTACTATTTTTTTTTCCTGCCTTGGCAGTATATCTCTGCAGGAATGTCTTTTGGCAGATTAGTTTTCTAAGGCAAAGATCTACTCAGGGAGGCAGGAAAATACAGCAAAATCATTTTAGGAAATCAGAGAAAATATTTGAAGGTAAGGCTTTAATTATAACATAAGGGACTTAGAATAAACACTCAGGCATACTTGAAGGGACCTACAAGAAATTTTAAGTCTTGCTTTTTTTTTTTTTTTTTTTTTTTTTT
>NW_016809273.1:1719846-1723769 GCF_001698545.2 Rhinopithecus bieti
TTTTTTTATCTTTCAGTGGATGTATCCATCTATAACATTTGAAACAAGCTTTTTATTTAAAGCAAGGGTGTGCACAAAATGACTTTTCTGGGTGTGAGTCCAATTGCTGAGTGTTTCCAATCCTGTTTTTTGTCTTTTTTTTTTTGCCAGCCAAGGCACCCAAGATGGTATTTTCTCATAATTACAGCCCAGTTCAAATATGTGTGCGCAGACAAGAAAAAGGCAAGTCACATTCTTAGCCATGTGAACTCCCAGGCCATTTAGTGTGTGAATAAATTAGGGAGATGGAAATCTTCCTCTCCCCTGTCTCAGTTCCTAAGTGAAGATTCCTGGGTATGATGGCTTTTTAAAGACTTAAAAAAATTAGATGTAAGCCAACTACTCCAGCTAGGTGGTCTAATTTTTTGTTTGTTTGTTTTTTGAGATGGAGTCTTTCTCTGTCACCCAGGCTGGAGTGCAATGGCACAATCTTGGCTCACTGAAACCGCCTTCCAGGTTCAAGCAATTCTCCTGCCTCAGCCTCTCAAGTAGCTGGGATTACAGACACTCATCATCCTGCCCAGCTTGCTTGCTTGCTTGCTTATTTATTTATTTATTTATTTATTATTTATTTTTGAGACAGGGTAGCTGGGATTACAGGCACCTATCATTCTGCCCGGCTAATTTTTTTTTTTTTTTTTTGAGACAGGGTTTCTTTGGCCAGGCTGGTCTTGAACTCCTGACTTCAGGTGATCTGCCCACTTCGGCCTCCCAATGTGCTGGAATTACAGGCATGAGCCACCGTCCACAGCCTTTGTCTAATATTTAACCAGAGAAATAGTCACCCATCCAAAAGTAGGAGAGAAAACTGGCTTTGGACTTGCTGGCAGGTAGTGTCTGTCCTCAAGGATGTACCAACATAAAGCATTTTTCATAAGTGGTTTTGGATGCCTTTTCATGGAATTCACACCCTCAGATTGAGTTGAGATTAAAATTTAAAGAACAAGTAAGCAAAATAGATGTAAGAATCCGGCCGGGCGCGGTGGCTCAAGCCTGTAATCCCAGCACTTTGGGAGGCCGAGACAGGCGGATCACGAGGTCAGGAGTTCGAGACCATCCTGGCTAACATGGTGAAACCCCGTCTCTACTAAAAAATACAAAAGCTAGCCGGGCGAGGTGCCCGGCGCCTGTAGTCCCAGCTACTCAGGAGGCTGAGGCAGGAGAATGGCGTAAACCCGGGAGGCGGAGCTTGCAGTGAGCTGAGATCCGGCCACTGCACTCCAGCCCGGGCGACAGCGAGACTCGGTCTCAACAACAACAACAAAAAAGAATCCATAGCAGTTCTTCAGAAGTAATGTGGTGTGTACTGTGTTAGCCACTTCGTATTCATATTCTTTGTATCACTAATCCTGGGGGTTATAGATTATTATTTACATCTCAGAGATGAGGAAACTGAGAATCAGAGAAGTTGAAAAAGTCTTCATTGATAAACTGGAATTATAACTGTGATATGATTCCAAGAATCTCACATTTTTAGCCATGAGAGACTATTATAACACGTTCATTATAACTACTGAAATCACTACCTTCTGGATATTGTTTATGTTGGTTTATCTTACTTGCTTCACTGAGCAGATTACATAGTTTAACACAATTGTTATGATAGATTTGTTCTGATTCATCACAGCAGACTGAAAGAATAGACATCTGCTTGCTACTCTATTTTATAATTGCTTTTAAAATAGGACTTTGACATTAAATAAAATGATCACCCAAGCTTCTCAATCTCTTTGTAAGGACAGAAAAATGTTTCTGAAGATTAAACATAAGAGTCTATATCTGAGGTCAGTTTTTACATTAAAGCCAGAAACAAAACAGATTATTTCTCTAGTTACTTAATATGTCTATTTATGTTGGCATAGTCACATTTGATACTTTCCATAGTTCTTAGTTCTTCCCTACTGAAATCCTCAATGAATACAGTGATGCCAGTTACATTCCTTGCAGTAGACCGTACAGGGCCTAATCTGTACTTAGGACCGTTTGTTCAAATGACAGCTAAACACATTTCAAGGTCCTGAGACTCAATCCATTAATGCCACAGTTTGCTGCAACCTTTAGTTGGGGTCATAAAATTCTCTGTGGTCCCTTAGCTTTGGATATAATAGAAAGGTAGTTTGTCTAGTAAGAAAATGCCCTTAATCCAGCGGGATATGAATCTGATGGTGTGCTGCTCTCTCAAGAATGGACCTCTCTCCCCTTTCACTCAGGACTCCCGTGGCATTAACCTAAAGCTCTCTCAGTCTTGCCAAACCCTGCTCTTCCACCCCTGTAGGTTAAATGTCTTCTGCTCTCCAGGGTTACTTTACTCGTTCCTTAAATGAGGAAAAATACATGTTTTATCATATTACTATTTTACTTATTTCATTTTCACCTTTCAGTCTCTCAAATGGATGAACTTTCGTAGCTCTATTGATTTCTGCTTCTATTGATTTCTGTATGGCAAGTATTTATTGCCTATTTACCCCTTAACCTGCTGCACTTTGCCTTCCTGCTTTTGTAGTTGGCAGAAACAGCCCCTTTGAAAGTCACCAGAGACTTGCTAATGACTCAATCCAGCAATTTTTCTCAGGTCCCCTACCCCACGTTTTTTTAACTTCTCTCAGCCATCATAACCGTATGGCTAACATTTATTGACCTTTCACTACAAGGCACTTGTAAACTTTTCTTATTGAAGCTTCATAGGACACTATGAGTTAGTTATGCTGTTTAATATCCATTTGCAAAAGAGAAAGGAAGTCTCACGCAGATAAAATAAGTCATGCAACTACATTTGAAATACAAATGCAGCCTCTTTAGCCTACACTCTCCACCTGGCAGTCCCTTATTTCACTTCACATTAATATTAACTTGGCAGCATTCATGATAAGCATCCTCTGCACTGCATTGAAAATATTTTCCTATAGATAACTTACGTTCTCAACTAGATAATCATTTCCTAGATAACAATATTTTTAATTCCCCACAATATGTGGTTCTGTGGTTTTCCTACATAGTTACTATTACATTTATTATATTCATAAAGCTGAAAGTGACATGTTCTTTGTTCTTCCTGACATCCTCACATTTAATAGGATGAGATAATGCATTGAAAATAATTAGATTTCATTGACTCACTCCTCTTGAATGAGGGACAAATGATGTGATGAGAGAAACACAAGGAGACTGCAGGTAGATCTAGGCCCTTAGAATTGGGAGGAGAAGCACTTTTCAGGGTATGCATACATTAAGAGGTATGAACTTGTAACAAGGTATGAATAGGAAATATTACTATCCCAGTAAAAGGATAAGTTTATCTTTCCTATTCCTTGTTTACGCCAAGGAGAGCTAAGCAACACTCCTTATTACCATCAGTGACCTGTCATGAAGGAGACAGGAAGGTGTGGCACTAGGAAACAGACAAGAAATTAATCATGAGAACAAGCATCCGGTCACCACTGTGGTCTATCTGTAAAATAAAGGTATTAGATTTTAAAGATTTAAAGGACCTATGCTGCTTTAAAATTCTTTGATTTTATGAAAGAGAGAGAAGAATTAAGATGAAGAAAATCAGGAGAGATTGGGTAATTTGACCCAGGGGATTTCATTTCTTAAGCATGCCACCCTCCAGGGCTTGGAAACTTTCATCGGTTGCCTGGTTACTAAAAGTCCACTTTGAAGTGAGGGTCTGATATTCCTCCTTCTCTCCAATGTAAATGATGGGGATGGGTGGTGTTAGTTGAAAGTTTGAAGGTGCCATGCTCGCACACTTACCTGTCTCCTCTCTTCTATCAAACTCTTCTTTCTCAAAACTTACAATTTTTCAGAAGGAAAATATACAGCTGTCCCTTAACAAGTTCAAAAGATGCCCAAGATCACTCAAAATAAGAAAAAAAAAAAAAAAA
>NW_016809273.1:1727278-1734515 GCF_001698545.2 Rhinopithecus bieti
CCCCCCCTCCCCGCCCCACATCTTATCTAAAACGTTCAGCAAGTGCTCTTCTTAGATAAGTCACCTCAACCCTACTCCGGGCAGATCCTTGCTTTTGAGCCCAGTTCCTCCTGCATAGGAGTTCCGGAGACACCACTCTGCACTGCACAGGCTTTGTCCCTGTCTTACAAGTGTTTGATGTTTATATTTTTGTCTCCTTTATCATGAATTTGCATTCTATGTCTACATAAACCCTCCATTTATTTCTCTTTTTAAACAAATTACTTAATGCCCACATTTTAAGGGTAGATATTTTATATCTTATATGGAGCAAATAAATCACATCCTGAATGCAGATCACCTCTTTCTTCCATTCCAGAGTCTGTGTCTTAATGGGTCCTTATAACCTCTCAAGAAATTTGCAAAATGGAACACCATCAGGGAGTGACCATTCAATCCATTTCCCTGCTCCCCCTGGTGTAGCATTTGTCATTTTCCCCCTCATGGCTGCCAGCAAGCTTTCAGCTTCCTGAGTTCCATCAAAATCCTCCAGGTGCTTTGGGCTTTTGCTTTCTCTTTTGCAGATTGGGTTTATTTACATTGATTCCAAATGTGACAAAAAGCAAACAATTATCCACATGGTCCAAACGTGGCTCCTCTTGTAACTCAGATGAAAGCAGCCTGACAATGTCTCCCAGCTCCTGCACTATGGCTCTCTCCGCAGGCTCCATGGAGTGCGCTAGCATCGTCCTGGGCAGCTGCCAGCCTGACTGATGAGCCCTAATTGCAGGAATGCAGCTTGCTGCCAGCAATTATGCAGGCACAGTTAAGTTAGATGCATTCTCTCTGTCTAGGTCATTGTGCCACTTTTTCTATGGCTGCATAAAGTTCTAGCCAAAACCTTAGGAATAATGTTCCTCAATTGAGGAAAGTATAAATAATTGTAGTGATTTAAATAAAACTCTTATTTCTGGGGTTACCCTTAAACAAAACAGTGATGAGGCATGACTTAACCCTTCATTTATTGAGCATGCCCAATATATTTCTGTGCCTTATTTTGACTCTCTGTGGCTTGTCTTTCTACATTATTTCATGTCCTTAGCCAGAAATGCCATAGAGATTTTTACCTAATGCATCAACTTTGGGAGCAAATTTTGGGAGCAAATATCTGGAGGTTGCTTATTAGAGCTCAGGGGTATAAGTGACAGGATCAATTCACAATGTCTGGTATGGCATGTGACATCTCTATTTTACAGTTTCCTCCAACTCCACCCTCCAGAAGAGCTTCCATAAAAGAGGCCTCTTTCAAACAGTTGAAGGTAATATGTTGATATAACTTCTCAGACAGTGACAGAGTAGATTGGCTTGCCAAACCTCGATTCCAGTTTCCTTTTAGTGATTCTGCACTGCAGAGGCTACAAATGTAAAAATGACCTCTCCAAGATTCCCTTTCATGGAGGGATGTGATGATGTTATGTCAATGAGGTTCACTACTGTGAAACTCGATTTCACAACCGAATTGTATGGGAAGAATGAAAGGCAGCACTGAAGAAAACCATAATGGCTTGGGTGGAGAGTGGCTACCAAGATCTGAATTTGAATCCAACAAATGTGGGAGCAGGTTTTTGATTCCTAGATCACAGGGTGAAGCCAGCAGTTTCATGTTTCCCCAGTTTCTTTATTATAGTAGGAGAAAGAGCTCTCCAGGCAGGCCAGCTCTGTGGTGGTGTTAGGGAGTCAACCTTGGAGGCCCATTCTGTACCCTGGTTTTGCAGCCTAACATAGTTTGTTATTTGTCAATGTCGCCTGACTGATACAGACTAAAGCACATTAAATCATTATGAATATAAGACTATGAGACACACAGAAAAGCAACGAACAAAGTTGTTACAGCCTTACTCTTGACCTAACTTTGTTTCTAGAACTAACTACTCCTGATAATATGTCCTTAACTCACAAAAATGTGTCTGCCTTTCAAGGATCAATTCAAATTTCATCTTATCTATGAAGCCTACCACCCTAACCACCACTCCCATCAACTATCATCTCCAAGCAAAATGAGACTCTTCCTATTCAAATGAAATAGTACGTTGCTTGTATTTGGAGCCCTTTTCCCCTTCAATCATATATACTTTTAATCTAAATCTTTCTGAGTCTGTGGAATCCTCAAAAGCTTGGATTGTAAAGATAAAATTGTGTTGTTGTGTTGTCTGTGGGACATCCAAGCTCTTTTGCACACACACACAGATCTTAGCATAGTTGTTATAATACAGCACATGCTCAATAATGTTAGTACAATTGGATCAAAAGGATTCAAAATCAGTTTATCCTAAATTAAAATGTATAACATGTTGCTCTTAACACCAACCCATCACAGCTTAATATACAGAAATTGGCCAGGCCTGGTGGCTCACGCCTGTAATCCCAGCACTTTGGGAGGCTGAGGTGGGCAGATCACGAGATCAGGAGATCGAGACCATCCTGGCTAACATAGTGAAACCCCATCTCTACTAAAAATACAAAAAATTAGCCGGGCGTGGTGGCAGGCGCCTGTAGTCCCAGCTACTCAGAAGGCTGAGGCAGAAGAATGGTGTGAACCCGGGAGGTAGAGCTTGCAATGAGCCGAGACTGCCACTGTACTCCAGCCTGGGTGACAGAGCAAGACTCCATCTCAAAAAATAAGAAATAAAAATAACAACAACAACAAAAAGAACACGGGAATTAATCTCTAATGATGAAAGTTCACTTTCAGTTCAAATGGAGATTTTTGTGTTAATGTGAATCTGTGTGGGCTGGTGGTGGAGAGATGGTTAGAGAAGAGGTAAAGTATCTTTTAGCTACTCAAATTCATTTATATCTGTAGCCAGCATCTAGTTGCTTTGGTGCTGCTTTGGCAGAGTTGGACTCTTTATTGGATCATATCTCCAGAGCCAATAGAGAGTGGTGGTTATGAATTCAGGCAGGGCAGCTAATCTGCCTGTTTTCAGATCCAGTCACTACCATTTGCTACAATTGTGTGATCTTGCAGAAGTTGTTGAACCATTCTGTGTTTCAGATTACTCACCTTTAAAATGGCAATAACAATACATAACATATATATATAATATATATGTCAACATAACATATATATGTTAACACATAACATATATATGTCAAGGGTAGAAGAAAAAAGACATATATATTTGCTATTATTATCTATCTAATGATGATTTTCTTGCCATGAAGATGAATTCATCAAATTCCATTCATAGAGTTTTAAGACATTCAAGGTACATATCCATTATTCAAAAAAGTATAGATAACATTAAGTTATCTAGATTGTTGACTGCCCTAATATTCACTGGTGGTCCTTTTTGACACTGAACCTGTAAGGTAAACTTGATTATCTCAATATTGTGATAAGCAGAAGAAGAGAAATTTGTACACAAGACTATTTATCTGAATTATCCAGGAAGCTTTGTTTTTGCAATGTCTTTGAAGGAGATAGGCTGCTACTCTTTAACCTTAAAGAAATTATGAGTAGTGCTTGGCACATAAAAATATCTTTTGATTGAAGAAATAATCATACAGCCAGACAAGTCAATGAATGCATTACTTCTAAAAGGAACTTTTTAGGCTTGGCAGAGGGGCTCACGCCTGTAATCCTAGCACTTTGGGAGGCCGAGATGGGCGGAGCACAAGGTTAGGAGTTCGAGACCAGCCTGGCCAACATGGTGAAACCTTGTCTCTACTACAAATACAAAAATTAGCTGGGCATGGTGGTGGGTGCCTGTAATCCCAGCTTCTTGGGAGGCTGAGGCAGGAGAATTACTGGAACCTGGGAGGCAAAGGTTGCAGTGAGCCGAAATCACACCATTCCACTCCAGCTCTGGGCAACAGAGCAAGACTCTGTCTCAGGGGGGATAAAAAAAAAAAAAAAAAAAAAAACTTTTTAAAATTGTGGGCCTGGCACGGTAGCTCACACCTGTAGTCCTAGCACTTTGGGAGGCCAAGATGGGTGGATCACCTGAGGTCAGGAGTTTCAGACCAGCCTGTCCAACTTGGTGAAACCCTGTCTTTACTAAAACTACAAAAATTAGCCGGGTGTGGTGGCAGGCACCTATAATCCCAGCTACTCAGGAGGCTGAGGCAGGAAAATCACTTCAACCCGGGAGGCGGAGGTTGCAGTGAGCTGAGATCGCGACATTGCAATCCAGCCTGGGTGACAAGAGCCAAACTCCATCTCAAATAAATGAATAAATAAAATAAAATTGTATTCCGAAAAGCCCTGGGGTACCAAGAATATGCCTCAAAGGGTTACTTCAGGGAACTGAAGAATGAGGATAGGAAAGAAGAATATGAAGCGTTGGGTGTGGGCTGTTTTTAACATTCACATGTGGAGCATCTTGCAAAAGAAAAGGTTATAAATCTAGGTTTGCTAAGCACTGTGATAGAATCCCAAGGATTTCCCTCTTCTGCTCCAATTCTTTAGTTTAGCTGAGGGACACCTTCTCCTGATGTTTAGCATTAATTTTACCCAGTCATAAAGGAGGCAAAATGCCAACTTTATTCACATTAATCAAATTGATTACTAAGTTCACACAACTGGCTTCTTGCAGCTTCAGATTTGTCAGCCTGGGGCAGAAACAGAGTATTTCTATTGTACTCAAAAGGGAGGTAAATAATGGAGTCTAGTTTAGACTGACAGCGGGAAGGGATGCACTTCCAGACTAAACCACTGAGTGGAAAGTCTCCAGATCTTAGAAGCAGAATACAGATCTTGCCCCTTTTCAAACTCCTTGCTCAAGGGGATGACCACGGGTTGTCCAGAACACTCACTGAGTTGCTTCTCAGCTGAGGGCCATTTGTGTGTGTTTTTCCAATTGGCAATTCAAAAGGTCAGAAAAAGATTGGATCAACTTAAATTTTACCAGCAGCAAGATTGCAAGGGGCTCTTTGTGTCTGCCTTTACTATTAGCTCAGTGGTAGAAAATGCCCCTCTGTGTTCACCTGCCCTTGGAAGGATGAGAGGAATAATGCAGTCTTTAATTTCAGATCTTGCTTTAAGTCCATCCTGCTGTGATTTCTTTTCCTGTGGAAAAAAAAAAAATGCTATTTGACAACTTTTGGCATTGCCTAAGCAGTAGAGTGCTGCTGTTTTTGATGTTAAAATAAACCGTCACCCCTGAAACTCCCAGTTTAGGTTTGTACAGCTAGGTTCTATCATCTTGTTCACAATCATTTGTATAACCCTAAACAGTTAGAAGGGCTGCTGGTTTGCCATTCCCTTAAAAAGTAACCAAACTCTGCAAAATTGAACTAAGAATTTATCAAAATGTTGTGGGGTTTTGTTTGCTTGTTTCTGTGACACTTTTGGGGCTTCTTAAAATATACAATTGTATGGGAAACTTCTAGAGGCCTGCTTTATGCAAAATGTTTTGAGATAGCCTGTTGCGTTTTGGATTAGAGTTGTAAAGTGTACAAGAAACATGTTTGAAGAGAGAAAGCCTTGGTTTAACTTTAGGACATGGAAGGAGGCAGCTTGAGTTCCCAACTCATGCTAAGAAGCAGGGCCACTGTGCCATCTCTGGTGGATGTAGGCTGGTACACGTTAGCATCTTGTTTCATCACTGCTTGCACATGAGTTTACTTTTACCAAAAATCAGAGAAAGAACTAACATCCTCTGCTTTTTCTGTAATACAAAGTTAGGGGGAAAAAGTTTATTTTTTTTCCATTTAATTACTTCTTTACATGCATTTACAGTAATTAGACATCAGATGCAGTAGCTAAAGCAATTACTGTATGTCATTTCAGAGAATTATAGTATAAACATACAGTAAATACTCAATAATCCATGACAAGCTACTTAAAAAGTAATAAGGAAATTTAATTTAAAATGTGGGAGCTGAGATGCATGAGGGACTTGTGAATGAAATGCCCACAATTACAAAAGAGACAGATTCTAGCTTTGAAAATCCAACAGCATTAATTCACTACCCTTCACAGCGTGGGTCATTGGTTATCTACCTTCAAAACTAATATTAACAATGCATGATAAATAGCCTTTTAATAAATGGAGCCCTCTTCCCACTTTTCTTCTCTCCCCTACTTTTTCTCTTCCCTGCCCTACTCTTCCCTGCCCTCCCCTTCTCTCCTCACCTCTCTTTTGCCCTCCACTTCTCTTTTTCTCTCCCACATACCAACATACCTTCCTAGCATACACATAGTATTCCCCAGAACATATCCTGAAAACCCAGACAACACAGCCCATTAGCCCGGTAGCACAAAAGTCTAATTTGTAATTTCACTATGGCACTCCTTGACTTTCACTTTTAAAGATCTTCTCCCCACCCCTATATCACAGCACACTAGAATAAAATGTATAGATAATTTACTTATTGGACCTGAATTCAAATCTCAGCTTATTCATTGAGGAACTTTGGGCAACCTGCTCAACTTCTCTGTGTCTCGGTTAAATTATCCATAAAACAAAGGTACAACTTTTATTAGTGAGTAGTTTGAGAATAGTGTTGTAATGTAGCTAAGGTATCTGGGATCAAGTGGGCAAGTTACTACTCTTAACATTACCCATTTATTTATCTAAATGCAATTCATTAGTATGAAACATTTATTCTTCTACTTAGACTTTTCCAGTATGCATAACTTCTTAGGACTGTGCTGTGTTTATCAACTGTTATGGGATGTAAATTTGTTCTCCATTCATTAAAAAACTTTAAGGTACAGGTTCCTCCAAAAGAATTCAGAAAGCTAAAGAATGAGTCTATATCCACCCTCTTTAATCCACTACAACCTTATAAATTCCCCTATTAACTATTCCTAGGTAGTCTTTCAGGAATAGAGTTGTTTCCTCTCCCTGCCTCCCAAAGCCCCTATCTGACCTCCTTCTCCGGTACGGTGTAATAAGAAGAGCACACATGACAGAGGAAAACATACCTGTCTCATTTTGGAATGACGATTAAACCTCCAGAAGCTTCCATTTAAAAAAAAATAGGACAATACCTACTTCATAAGGTTAATATGGGGATCAAATGGGACAATATTCACTCATTTATTTATCATGTTCTTACTGAATGCAATGTGTTGTCTTCTTCCACCTACATGGAAGCCTGGCATGTAGAAACTAATTTATAAGTGTGATTTCCTCTATTTCTATGCACAAGGTTTTGCCCACTCCCCAGATCAGCTTTTCCCAAAATATGTTCCATTGATCATTTGTTACAGGAAGTGCTTTGCCAAAAAAAAAAAAAAAAAAAAAAA
>NW_016809273.1:1734765-1754640 GCF_001698545.2 Rhinopithecus bieti
AAAAAAAAAAAAAAAAAAAAGTCTCCATGCTAGGCTAGGTATGGGGAACGTTATCCAATTAACTCCCTTTTTGTTTACTGCTAGTATAATTAGGCATATAAAGGCTCCGAGAAAATCAATAATCATTAAATAGAGCTTCTGGGGTTAAGGATATACATTTTAATTTTTATCACTAATATTTTAATTTTGGTCATAAACAAATTGCCCATTACATCTATTATATTTATTTACATTGCCACCAAAAGTATAGGAATGTGATCTTTACTGATACTACAGTTTCCCTCTTTCTAACTCCTTATATTCCAGATGAAGAGAACTGAGGATCAGAGAGGGAAAGAAGGAACCACTCATAGGACATAGTTTACAAAATGCATTCAAACAAACCTGACAGTGACTCTCTGAGGGCAGCTTCTAAAGTTAGAAATCTTAGTCTGTGAGTTCCTACTAAATGCTGATCACACTGCCAGATATGTATTGACATCAACTTTTCAGAAATCTTCTTACAGAATCACTAATGTCATTTTAAAATTGACAAAGCTGACTCCGAGAAATTAAGACACTTGCTGGGTGTCACACGGCTGTAAGTGGTGTTCTCACCTCTGCAGGCCTTGTGTTCCCTGGACCATCAGGCACTTTTGGTGCACATTCTGTCAAATGTAGCAGTTATTGTAGGTAAATCAGAATGGGGACTCAGTTGCCTTAATTAACATAATTACTCAATTCTATCACAATATGACAAAAATCACTCAAGAGAAACATCAATTCTAATAGTCTATGGGGAATAGAGGTAAGAAGAAAATTGGTTGTTGGTCTTTATTTCCTATAACATATAATATCTCCTCTCTATCAGGATGATACAGTTCGGATCTGTATCCCCACCCAATCTCATGTCGAATTCTAATCTCTAATGTTGGAAGTAGGGCCTGATGGCAGGTAACTGGATCATGGGGGTGGGTTTCTCATGAATGGTTTAGCACTACCCTCCTTGGTACTGTCTTCATGACAGTGACTACTCATGAGATCTGGTTGTTTAAAAGTGTGTAACACCTTCCCCCCCTCTCCCTTGCTCCTACTCCTGACATTTGAGATGCCAGCTCCACCTTTGCCTTCTTCCATGATTGGAAGTTTCCTGAGGCCTCCCTCTCCAAAGAGAAGCTTCATTGCTTCTTGTATAACCTGCAGAACTGTGAGCCAATTAAGCTTCTTTTCTTTATAAATTGCCATGTCTCAGGTATTTCTTCACAGCAATGCGAGAATGGACTAATACACAGGGCAACCTCAGGCAAGTGAAAAAGCCAGTATCAGTTTGAGAGATGACTTCCTTCCAAACAGAGGCAGACAAACTCATCAGAGTCATCTGGGGAAGATCCCAGATGCCAGGGTACTGTCACTGAGTTCACTTGGACTCAGGTCATTATTGTGTCCTACTTGCCTCCTCCTGATAATTGTCCCTAGGCTCACCAATCAATTTTACCAATGGTAAAAGCAGGGAACATAACCCTCTCTTTTTGCTTTTATCAGAAATTTCAGTAAGCTTCATTTTTTCTAGGCACATATACTCAAAACTGGTCAAGCTATTTGGAACTGGTCAAAAATAATGATAGAAATAAGCTAGCTCCCAAAATCTCTAGTACATTCCCCAGGGAGCTGATACAGACTCACTATCTACAACACAGTTTCCAGGACTGGGTCCTGTCCCGTTACACATGTACTGAGTAATGGATTTTCCACCATCTCCCTTAGGACAGTGCTTCTGAATCCAATTCTCTCTGTCAGAACATTTTTTACCCACATCCTATCAGGATTCTTTCTCCCCCTCTCATTTTAGCATTCCATCCCATTATTCGTGGTTCTGTCCTCTCTGCCAGGGTAAATAATCACAATCTCCCTCGGCTTCTCTCTGTCGCCCTGCCACTGCTTCCCTTTGTAGTACATTTTATCTTGTATTTTCATGGCTGGTGACTTTATTTCACTTCTATAGTAATTCAAGCCCACCAATCCTTCATTTGCATATTTCCCAAATATATAAAAGGTGTTTAAATTCTAGAATCCCACAATTTGGATTTGTTTAGAGAGAAGCTTTAGAAATAAAACAATTGCATTCTTCAAATTATGGAAAGAAAGATGAGCATTATGAATGTTTTGAAGAAGAAAAAGAAAAGAAAAAAAAAAAAAAAAGGCCCATCTTTACAACTTTCAAATGCAAAACTGTGTACAAGCGCAGGTATGCTCTTCCCCAGAATGAATATACAGAAAAGCCTATTCCTCCAGTAAAGATTTGAAAATACTTTTTAAGCTTGCTGAGGTCTTGTGGAGAATCATGATTACAACAAACCTGGGAAATGACTGTTGTTATAGAATGCCTGTGAAAAGGTTTATTTTATGCCAAAGAGCTTAGCTGATTTGGAATTAAATCAAAAAGAGCATTTGTGTCTCTGAGGTTGAGCAGTTCATTGTTTCCTTTTGGCAAAGCATGATGAGGTTCAGCCGCCATGGTCTCCAGCTCTATCACTCCTCATCCCGGTGGGCATCATGGCAGGTTATATTGTGTAAACTGACATGTTGGCAATTTGGCTATATTTGAGGACTGAAATTAATTTGTGACTACGATGGGACACCCAAAGTGGCATTTTGGTAGTTACTTTTAAGTTTTAAGTAAATCTGCTGCCCTTTTAAAAATTATTATTCTCATGCTCAACACCAACTAAAGTACACAGAAAGAACCTACTTGTATTTTTTCTCCCTCTTTCAATTGTCTAATGGACTTTGACACTTTACATGTTGCAAAAGTACTTTCAGATTAGTCATAAGATAATATTATCTCATTACATTTTGATAAGTCATCATTTAGAGACTTCCAGGGCTCTCATTCTCAAGGCTCACCGGAATGATGTCACAGGAGACATATAATCTCCTGTGGCATAATAGCAAAATATAATCCAGAAAGGTTTAAACACGACCTGAATACCCCTATATGAGTCCAATGTAGTATATGGAATGTTCAAGAATCATTATTTGGCCAATAGTGTCGTTCTTTCATTTCTTCTTCCCCCTATCTTCTCCCTCTTCTATTTCTCCTCCACCTCCTTCTCCACTTTGCCAGATCAAATGATAATTTGATTTAAAACTGTAGTTTTAGAAATTTTATACAACTTTTCAGATATATGACTGTTTTCTTCAAAGTCTTCATTACTGTGACAAAAAGCAACACATTACATCCAGTAGCATCTAACCTTCAAAAACAAAATTAAATATCTAACTGTAAATTGTATTGTCTCGAATACAATTTAGACCAAAAAGTCACTTTTTTCTTTTTTGACCAAATTGATAACTAAACAGTTATTGACCATCTTGTACATCTCATGTTATCACGTACCAACTCGAGATAAATTTGCTTTTGATAACTGCTTAGTAGGGTAATTAAAAGATTAATGCAGTGATAAATAGAAAACATTTTAAGATTATGGCATGCCTAGTGGTAGAAATTGGGGTAATTTTTCATTCATATATATCTTAGAGTACTTTCTAAATTGTTTCAATTTTATATGGATGAAACTGATCTAATGTCACACCCTATAAACTGTAAAGTGCTACATAACTTCATTATTAATTGGGAGAACATTATTTGATAGAGGGAACCGATATTGAAAACAATTAAAAGAAGAATACAGATGTAAAATTATACAAGGATGATAATGTAAATATAAGGAATAACTTTGCATTTGCAAGGTGAAGGAGTTGAACATTTGAAGTTCTGAATACTTAGAGTGGGTGATTTAATTCTAAAATTAACTTACTCTCATTTCAGAAAGATGGGTTTCCAAATAAGGAAATCACACCAACCTTCAAATTCATTACTTAAGGCCTTATAAAGCATATCAAATATAGTTTCTGGTTCCCTGTCCCTATGAGGATTACTTTGGGGACACACAGAAAATACAGCATGGACCAAGGGTACAAAGCACTTTGACACCACATCTTGCTTTTCTCAGAAATGACTAGATGTTGAACCACTGAATAATTAATGCCCGTTTGCTTTGAAGGACATTATAATTGGCCTAACTTAGAAAATTTTTCTTAGATTTGTTCATTCTGTGCCCCAAAAGGAAAAACATGTCAAGTACATGCCAGGGTGAAAATCTAAAACTTGTTCAAATGCTTTAGCAGAAAAAAATGTACCTCCTGTGAGGCTCACAAATGTATTCAAATGTTAGCCCAAGCTACAGTAGTTCATTGTATAAAGCAGGGAGGACTGATCAATGTGGTCTTTTCTGGCTGACATTATGAAAGCAAAAACATCCATGAATTTTGTACTTAATATCTGGGTTTCATATAGTTTGCTTGTCCTAAAGTTATAATTATATCCAGTAGTTGGATTACAGATATAAAACTTAAATTAATTCACATTCATTCAAATGAAATTGTAGAGGTTACATGCTTATAGCTAATATTTTACCTAAAAGTATTCTGCGCTTTATTTCAAGAAAGTGTGTGTGTATGTGTGTATTTCTTTAATTTTCTTTTAAATCAAGAGACTCAATTTATATTCTGGCAAATTATGAGGCACGCATTCTAATTGTTATCCCATAGTTAGTATTTCTATCAGTAAATCAGAGCTCTAATTACAGGCAGGAAAAACACATTCAATATTGTGGAATATTTATGCAAAATACTACTCTTAGCACGTATCAGCTAAACTCTAATGTCTAGTAGAGCTTCTACAGCCATTTTCAAAAGAGTATATCCAGTTTGGCCTTTCCTTTCTTGTTCAATATGTATAATGCCTGATGAGAGTACAATTTCATTTTCAAAACTGTAACTCTTTACTGGCAATTAGTATGATTCTACTACCTGCGTTCTTTAAGAAAGAAAAAAAAAATTACACGTCTTATTCCATGAGTAATCACTTTTCTCTGAAAAGTCTATGGCTTTTCTGTACAAGAGGATCATAGATATACTTAATCACAAACTTTATCGTGCTCTTCAGAGTTAAGGGTATTTGATGCTTTCTCCCAAGAAAGAATTCATACAATTAACTTATTCTATATAGTATGTTTTAAAACAGAAAATCCAAGTAGCAATACTCATTTCTAAATTATTTCATTGGAGCATCTTCTGCTTCCCCGCTTCAAAATATGAAAAACTATATAGCTGTGTACACAAGTTCCATTATTAAAAATAAGACATCTTAACTGTGTGAAGACTTTAGGAGTACCTAACGCTATTGATGGATAGACGCTATATGTTAACACAGAAAATTTAGAACTATGGTTTCTGACTTATAGAATATTCTTAGAGAGCAATGAAATAACAGTCTCTTAGTCTCTCAATATGTATATGCATACACACACACACAGCACTTGTAAACCCAAACATTTCAGGCTGTCTTTACATACACTAAATATACATTTTTGGAAACAGAAGTGATTGTACTAGTGTCTATGAGTGTAGAGTAATGCAAGTGTTACTTAATCATTTTAAGGGCCAGTAAAAAATGCATTTGGTACCACTTTTTCTTCTACTTCATCCTTCTTTCCTTAAGACAGATTTGATAACATTAAAATCCCCTTATACTTTCCTCAAGAAATATATGGCTTAAAAAACTGTTGGCGAACCAAGTTTTAGCAATTACTTATGAAAACAAATTAAACATAGGCCACTTTTTTTTATTTGAAGAAATTTATTTTATGTAAATGAAATTGAGAAAAGACCAGCTTAGATTATATTGAATCAAATAAAAAGCCATTTAGGGACAAGAGGTGAAGTTATAATTGCTCTGAGAGCAGTGATGTTTTTTGGCTATTGCAGATTTACATTCTAAGCCATAATGCTGAAGTGACAATTTTGCTTTGGGATGAATATATAAACACCTGTAAGATGAGGATTTCAACCTTTCTGAGGATCATATTAGAAATAAATTGAGGCTTAGAGTGCAATTACAATATTAAGTCCCAAACCACTGTATAGTTAGAAATTGTTAGAAGATTGTCAATTTTCTTCGTGGGCACTGGGCCAATATCTGTAGGAGACTCAGTCTGTGTCGTCCACCCTGTTTGAAGGTAAATTTGCTGACAGAGCTATTTTCTAGAGTCAATTTGTCAACATCAGAGACACTGAATTGCTTGCATTGATTATTATGGTATGGGATGATAGTGTTTTTGTTCTATGCTTCTATGCTTCTATGAATATCCTGGGGGCACATGAAAAAAAAAGAAATATAACAATAGCTATCTTTTGTGAGTATATGTGGCTCTTCAAACACAAATGCACACAAATATTTAATGTCAGCAGCCAAGTAATTGTGCAGTACCTTCCAAGGGACTCTTAGAACGCATTTGTCAAGCTCTTGGGGACTTTTTCAACTGAACAGGTTTCCTTGCACTTACAAGAGAGTTTGCAGAAAGTACTCTGACTTGAGAGTTTGCTATTAGAAACTTATTATCCTTAACAGATAGCTGTATTGACCTTTAGGTGTCCTTACTCGCCCTATTGGGGAATCAAATGCAACTTCATTATTTACGTATTACCAAAATAAAAATTATAATAATACTGAAAACACCCAAACAAGCCATGAAATTCCCAATTAAGCTCTAAATACTTGCTGAATACCTGCTATCTATCCAGCCCAACAATGTCAAATACAAAAATGTGCATGACCAACTTGTTGTCTTCTAGTAACTATGAATTAAATTTGTTGAGGAAGTCAGGAAAGGTAACCCTCTTAAGTTGTGCAGAATTACACAGCCTGGTGGGAAGAAAGGGATTGATCCTGCAATAAAAAATCAATTTGACTATACTTACTTCTAAGAAAGTAAAATGTGTCATTCATATTATACAAATGCTACAGGCAAGATAATGAGGTTCTTAAGAAAAAACCCATAATATAAACGTGGTAAAAAGGCACAGGACTTAAAATTTTACTTGTTACTTAATTATTCTTTGCCTTAGTTTCCACCTCTATGATCCAATAACTGTACCCAGTTTTTGGATTGTTATTAGAATTAAATGAGATGTGTCTCTACACGTAAAGATGTATAGATATATGAATACAGTGTGTAACTACTTAAAACACTTAAAAGAGTGCTTAGCACCATAAGTAGTTATGAATACATGTACATCAGTGTTTTAATAGCATACAAGTAAGTATAGAAAGAGTTTCTAAGCTAGTATAAAATTGGGTTTGGTAAATGTTCATTTGTGATCCTCACGATGAGAAATCTTGGTTCCTTTAAAGGTCTGCCTATGGAATATCAATACAAATTGATTAGAATAGCTTGCCATTAATTTTATCCATTAATGCGAATTTTCAAGATTAAGAGTTAAGTCAGAAAATAGAGAAGATTAACCATAGTATTTTTTTCAAAATTAGATGTGGCTGGATCAGAGGCAGCAAAAGCACTTACGATAGTGTTCATTTGTCCAAGGTCTTTTCAGACATTCTTTTGTTCTTCTAGTGTTGATGACATATTTTGTTTTATAAAAAAATCGCTAACACATTTTGTTTTATAAAAACTTTTTACATGTAAGTTTTCTTTCTGAGATGAAATTTCTACCCTTTCATTTTTAACAGCTCAATAAAATGAAAAGGACTGAAGTCCGAAGTTCTTACTGAATTTTCTTTTGGTAGAAGAAGTTAATTATGTGGAAATGCTAGTTTGAATGTGATAGGACACTATGTATCACGGCTTTCTCACCTTTTAGCATTACAAAACACAATAGAAACTGGTGAAGGAGGATAAAGAAACACACAAATAGGAGTTATTGCCTCATGTATTTAGAAAACAGAGTGGCTGGGATGACTTCAGGTGGAGCTTTATTCAGGGGCTTTAGACATTGTTGCCAGGATCCAGACTCTCTCCTGGCTAAACTCTTTTTACCTCCATGTGTTTCTCTCATTCCCTTGGCCTCTCCCTTCATGGTCACAGGAAGATCACCTGCATCTCTTGGGGCCATATAATTTGCGATTCAACAAGTACTACAGAAAATACACAACAAATCCAACACTTAAAATAATTCAGATCCTTAGTCCAAGCAATCCCAAAAGAAGTTCTAATTCACAGGTCTTATTCACTAGCCTACACCTGAACCAATCACTGTGGAGAAGGAAATCTAATATGTTGGTGGTCATGGTCCTGACACAGATAATAATGCCCCACTCAAACCATGTGAATCAGTGAGGGTAGCCATAGGTCCTCAAGTGAACAGTGAGGCTATTTTAAGAAGGAATCAATCTCTAAAAGAAATTGGGCCTCTTGTGTTGGAAGGCAAATATCCATCTCTAATAGTGTACCAAATAAAGATGACAACATAGGCACAATCTCTTCCCTCCAGTTTGACACTACTTTTTAATTGTATTCACTTTAGTAAATAAGAATACAATGCCTACTAAGTTTGCATGTAGTTTGATGTAGATGTTGAGAAAAATATCAAAGATCAATAAAATATACTTTTATTCTTTAAAAACTCCAAAGATAAATAAAATATCCTATCCTTAATAAATTCAGAACCTAGGAAAGAATACCTATCTACTCCCACACACATATATATACATATAGACACATATAAATACACATATATACATATGTATACACACACTCACACACCACATACTCAAGGATACTTAGAGTTCATGCAATGAACAGATATTCTCAAACTATGTTGAAAAATTATGTACTTCCCCTATTCTATTGCAGAACATCACTTTTGTAAAATGCAGCAAAATTAATTAGTAGGAAGAAAATGGTCACACACTTGAAGACAAAACAAGATTAAATTGCTAATAAACTTTCTAAATGCTTTGTCTTAATTCTATACTTACACTATACTTACAAAGAGCTCATAGACTGGCCTCTGTATGCAGATAACACTGCAAAGAACAGGTTTATAGATATGTACTGAATTCATTTAATTTTTATTAACAATTCCAAGCATTATGATTAGGATGGGAATGGGGTAAAACATCATGGTGGATGCTCAAATTGATTCCTGTCTTAAAGAGAATGTTTAAGGGATCTCTTAAAAGTTTGTCTTAAAGAGAATGTTTAAGGGATCTCTTAAAAGTTTGTTTGGGAAACTCTAAAAGTTTGTTTGGGAAAAGAAAAACTATAAAATAATTATATATATATGGTGATCATCAGGAGTCAGCAACCTTTTTCCAAAAAGGGCCTGATAGTAAATATTTTAGGCTTTGCATGCCAGATGGTCTTCATCACAGCTATTCAATTTGCCATTCCCTGGTCTAGGCTCTCAGAAAACCCAACATGAACTAGGCTGAAAAAAAAACAACAACAACAACAAGGAATTTGTTGGCACATAACTGAAAAGTGAAGTTGGACCCAAGGCCTCAAACTATGTTACTAGGATTACTTTCCTTCTACATTTCAGTTCCATATTCTGCTCCATTATTTCCAATCTCAGTCATGGGATCTAGGAGAGTCTGAGCTCACATTACTTCTACACTCACAGTCCCAATAGAATAGAGAGAATCCCTCTCTACAGATAAAAGTCGTATTACCTTTCTTGGGCTTTAATTATGCCAAATGCATATCCCTGAGTCAATTATTGTACCCAGGGAAATGTATGCTCTCATTGAACTGGTCTGAGCCTTATCTTCATATCTAGACCACAGTATAAAATCAAGTGCTTCTGACACACAGATGTAAATCAGGTAGGGGTTCATTACTTGAAAAAAAATTATGGTATTTATTCCATAAATAGGGTGAATGGAAAGTGGAAAACCAACAGAAAGTAATGTCCATGAAAAGCAAAGGTCGCAAAACCAGAGACATCACAAGATTAGATTAGGTTTCCTATGAGTGGCATTGTCAGTTTGTGCTACAAGGTCTAAAGGAAATGGCTTTAGGGAAGCTTTCTGGCAAAGAGAAATCCATGAAGAATTGAACAAGAATGACCCTAGACAGAGATAGTTTCCTTCAAGCAACTCTACAATCAATGTATTTAAATGTCTATCATTTAAAAGGGGGATTCTTTTAAAGGACTGTACCATATATTGTATTTGACATTTCTCAGTGTTCTATGAGATATAAAGAGATGAATGCTGGAATCTTACATAGTGAAAGTAGCAGTAAAATACGTTTTCTGGCAATAAGTGAGGAACTGAATGACCTTCACCTGTTAATGGCAACAACTGGAATCTCTAAACTGTCATGGGTGCAAAAGGAACACTGAGAATTGGAAATGACCACAAAAGGAAAACTTTATTGGGAATTTCCTGTAAATAGTATCATGTTTGCTTTTTTCAGATGTGGGAGTAATTATAAAATGCCAGGTTTAATGCAAAAGTATTTTGAAATTTTAAGATCAAGCAAGCAGACATAAATTAGGAAACCACCTCCTATTATAAAAGCAACGCCCCTTAATTCCAAATAGATGAGGGCCTTAATGAAAAACACATTTTAATTTTTCTAAGCTTATGTATACTCAGTGTTCACTGTATTTCCTGTATTTATTCACATATGCCTCAATCACCAGAGGAAGGTATTTACCAGCATGATATATTCTCATCCATTTACTTGGTCTGTTCTCAGCCTCAATTTCTTCCTCAATTTCTCTGTCTATGGGGCATTATTTGATATGTGACAGATCACAGTTCCATTGTTGTAGAAAACTCAGTTAAATAAACAAATATTCAACTTATTTTTATGTGATTTGATTTTAGTCAAATCCTAAATCTTTTTTGCAAATATATATGGAGATTATGTTCTGACCAATAAAATACATGCATTGTTGCTTCATAACCACATGTGCTGGCAGAAATCATAAATCTTATTTTACAGATTGAGTGTCTAAGAGAGACAGAGAGTGAGAGAGATTAAGTGTATTGCCTAAGGTCACAAGCTAAAGCTGTCTCCTGGTAAGGTTGTTTAATTCTGCCTTTTGTTCCTGCAATCATTCAGTCCATTTTGATGTTGGAAACTGGAGTCAGATTCTTTATCTCCTATACTACATCTTCAGGCAGTACGAGATTCTGACAGATGACAAGACTGTGTTTGAAGTGATAGCTCTCTTTCTTGGATAGTGCAAGAAAATGGGGGAAAAAGTGGAATTTCCATTTGATTTCACAAGCAAATATGCAAAGTAGTGTATAACAAAAGTTTAACTTTGAAAATTAAAAAGAAAATAAAATTGTGTTCTATCAAATAATTCAAATGACTAAGCATCTTCAAAACTTAGTATGCTTTATTATCAGTGGGTTATATTTAAAAGCCAACATTAAAATCTCAATATACACCTTTATATTTTGATAAAATCTTACATGTTACACTTTGTGCCTATATTCTGTTGTGTCTTATAGGATGAATTGTAGCTGATAGAGGCTTTAATATAACTTCAGAACAAACCAATCCAGGCTTTCCTATTCTAATATGCTGTGCCTTCCAGCCAAAGAGCAAGTTCTCTTTAGCCAAAGACTAATAATGATGATGATTATATCCCTACACATTTGTAACCCTTTGCATTTTACAAAGCACTTTTACATAATTTATCTTATTTGGCCTCCATAGCTGCATGAGTTGCTTTTATGTTATCTCCATTTTAGAAACAGAGACTCTGAGGCATCTGGAGGTTAATTATCTTGCCCAAGACTTCCCAAGTAGTTTACTTTTCTTTACCATGGAGGAAACAATTATTATTCAAATCTAAAAGACCATCAATATGAGAGGCACTATTATATTTTGCTAAGAAAAAATATAATTGTAAGATCTTATCAGTTTTACAGTATATCCCAATATCAGTGATATTACAAATGTTTAAAAATGTACGTCTAAACCAGGTGCAATACACTGAGTCATTATGCACAACCCATATAGTATTCGTGCCCTTTACTATGAGACTTCTCTAGAACGTGATTTCAATGGACCATTTCCCTTTCCTTGTAATTTATTCAGACTAATTTCCCAGAAATCTGGCACCTGCCATTCTCAGAACACTCTTCTCAATGGTTACCAATGTCCACAGAAATGAAGTTTTCTATATCTATAGGGTGGTAGGGAGAGACAGGAACTTGCAAAATTAAATCTTCAACTTTACCCTCATTATCTGGTTCCGTTTGCTTTATCCTGTCTCACATTTTGAATGGTCCTTTTCATTCCAAACTCAGTATTTTAAAACTAAAGTCATCCTCTTTTTTAATAATAATATTAACAACAACAAGAACAAAAAGCAAATAAAATAACATAGCTCCTTTCTGACTTGTGCATCTTGTAAATGAGATAATATTTTCTCACTTGGTCTGTTTAAATGCCAATGGATAAATGATTTTATTAAAGACCCTAAAAGTGCTTCAAAGTGGATTTCTAAAAGAGGTTCCAATGGAGTCATTCTGGAAAACAAAACGTCGGCATTGATTTCTACAAGGATATTTATTCTGGGTTTAGGTTTTCCCCAAAATTAGTCTTTTGGAATGTTTTATAATGTGTGAACATTATGTCTAGATGAATCAATACTGTATTTGGAGAAATATGGAAATGCCTCCCAATTGGTCTTAAGTCCTAATTAAATAGGAGTAAACAAATCTATTATAAAGAAAAGTTTGCATTTTTTATTCCTATGTTGGTACAGACCAATAGGTCACAGAAAAGTGACCTGTTCTAGGTCCTCTTCCACTATGCATATTTTCTATTTCATCAAACCATTTTTAATTATTTTTTGTCTTATGATTTTATGTATTTGTTTTTTATTTTTATTTTTCCTTTTAAAGTACCTGTTTCATAATGGCTGGAACCGTGACTGTCTCAGTCACCTTTGTATCCCCAGAACCTAGAACAATGCCTGACTTTCAAAACTCCATTGCGTATGTCATTAAAACTCCAGTGTAAGAAAAGTTACTATAATGACTGAAAAGAATGAAAAAGAAACGTTTTCATTACTCTCACATCTTCTACATATTGTGAAAATGTTCATTACATTGTTGGTATTCAATACCAGTACATGGTGTACCCCTAGATGACTTGGAAACTTTGAGAGACAAATGAGATATCTTTCTTTCTGAGAACTCATCCTTGCTGATTAAAATCTGCAAAACATGACTGGCAATTTAACATTGGTAATATGCTTTCCTATGGTTCATATAGCTATCATGCCACGACACTTGTTCAAAATTATCAAGTTTCTTTCACTTGAACTTTTAATATTATATGATATCTTCATTAAATTTTAAAGTTTAATATATGATACATCTGGATATTGCTGGCTACACTTTTTTCTATTTATTAATTTTACTGGTAACATCAGTGTTCAGCAAATTAGGGTTTACTAAATAGAGTTACACTATATTAATAAGCCCAAATCTCTTGGTCCTGATGTTTAATTCATTGCTTTTATTAGTATGTTTCCAAGTAGAAGATTTAATTTATACATATTAGATTCTACCGTAGTGTCTTGCTTAGAAAATCTTTCATTAACTCTCTTCAGCAGTAATGAATTTTCACCAATTTATCACATGAAACCTCCCTGGACATTTTTACTTAGCTGATCATTTGAGAAACGTTCTCAAATATACCAGGAAAAAAAATAAAGACAAAGCAAAACAAATAAACAAAAAGCATTACCCTTCTGTTAGAAAATTTAATTTTTCTGCTCTTAGGGAATGCAGTTAATTCACTTAAAACTTGTGTTTCCTAATATATGTTTAGAAATTTAGAGGGTTATAATTTAGCTTTTCCATTAAAGATGATTATTTGCTAGAAGAACCTGTTCTGCGTGAATAAAGGAATATGTGGTTTGCATGGAATGGAAACTCTATGATCTCTATGAAAGATCAGATTTTCACTTCTCATGAAATACTTCCATGAAGACACATTTGCTCTTGCATACCACCTACTACTCTTATCACTCTAGTTTTAATGTCTCCCTAGTACTGAGCTATAAAGAAGAAAAAAATGACTTAACACTTACTGCATCAGTTGTTTCAAATATTTAATGGTAACCCATGTGTCACTTCTTTTAAAAGTGGGATTTGAGAAGGAAGAAACAGTTTGTTGCACAGAATGTACAGAGTATGGAACAATTACCTGATGTATAAAACCAAAATACAGAACTTGGATACCGAGCTTAGCAAGGCTAGAGAGATTGACGTTACTAATGACTACTATGACACTTCATTAATACACTGGCTATTGATTAAAACCCCACATTAGAAATATCCTTGATTCATTTTTCAAAGTTATGTTTAGCACATGCATTGGGGGTAGGGAATACTTAATGAGACCAAAGCCGTGTGTGTGTGTGTGTGTGTGCTCGCTCGTGCATGCACTATATATTTTTCTCATAACCCTCAAATGTACTCTTTCTGCTTTCTCTTACTGCTTTTTCCTCTCACTATTTATATGCATGCTCTATATTGAAGGTTCCAATAGGAAATCCAGGACAAAATTAGTAAAATGGTTTGGCTGTGTTCCGACACAAATCTCATCTTGAATTGTAGTTCTCATAATCTCCACATGTCATGGGAGGGAGCCAGTGGGAGGTAAGTGAATCATGGAGGTGGTTACCCCCATGCTGCTGTTCTCATGATAGTGAGTGAGTTCTCATGAGATGTGATGGTTTCATTAGGGGCTTCCCCCTTTGCTCGGCACTCATTCTCTTCCTGCCGCCCTGTGAAGAGGTGCCTTCTACCATGACTGTAAGATTCCTGAGGCCTCCCCAGCCATGTGGATCTGAGATTCAATTAAACCTTTTTTCTTTATAAATTACCCAGTCTCTGTTACGTCTTTATTAGCAGCAGGAGAATGAGCTAATACAATCAGGAACTGTCAAACATTGATCAATGTATTTTGAGCAGTTATTATACAATAATATGATGAAAATGGGATTGTATCCTCAAACGCTGTTAGCTCATAGAGTTCTAATATGAATCGAATATGCATATTCGACTCAGAATAAGTAAGTCTAATGGTGGCAGGAACTACAGTTATCTTGTTGGCGCCAGTTGCCCTACCTGGCTTATAGCCAATGGTAAGTATTGACAGAGAAAATCGAAGAAAAGATGGCAAATGAGAGATGAAAAATGGTTTGTTTACATAAATTTGAAAGATCTTATTTTAAGTCTATTATTTCAGTTCACGAAAGCACTTATTGAACACATACTATATGCTGCATTTAAATGTGCATTTATGAAGAAGAAGATGACCTCCTTCATGAAATTTTCACTGTGTGGTGGAAGCAAATGCAAACATTGACCTTCACTTTATGTTTGTCAGAGCTATCGCTTCTCGGCCTTTTGGCTAAGATCAAGTGTATTTTTGTCAGAGCTATGACACAGAGATGAGATTGCCATAAATGTAAGCAGTACATTAAACCTAATCTAACTCAGGTTGGGCATGGATAAATGTGAAAATAAGGACAATGGGAAGGAGTGCTAGGAAAAAGTACCCTAGAAGAGATTTTTTAAGTGAGATGTTAAGGAAGGGATTCCCTGACATTGAAATTTTAAACTGAAGCTGAAGGGTGAGGAAATGTCATTTACTCAAGAAAGCCTTCCCTAACATCTCCTTCATCCAAATGGGTAAACAATCCCTATTTTTCCTAGTGCATGGTTTGTTTGCTTCATTGTCTTTATAACAATTAATTTTTTAGAAGTGTCTACCTTCTTCACTAGACTGTAAGCTCCATGAAGGCATGGGCCATGTCAGTGTTATACATTATGTTATGCCCTGTACCTAGCAAAGAGTTGGTGCCCCACTAATACTGATAGGCAGCTTGGAGTGATGTATAAAAGGAGGGAAGGAAGAAAAAAGAGGATAAAATTTGAGCAAAGGATCAAAATAAATTCTTAGAGGAATTTGCCCAAGGTGGTAAGGAAACCCAAATCATGTCATAAAACCCATTGAGTCCTACATCTAGAAATTTGGGGGAACTTCTCAGGACTATTCAAATAAGAAAAAGGAAACACACAAGTGTCTTGGAAAGAAGATTTGATTTGAAATTAAACTGATGAGTATAATCACATCCCTGTGGTTTGACCCATTAATTTACCATATCTGCTTTTCCATATCTCCTTCTGGAGAATGGTGAAGCTCACACATCCCTGCCACGGTGGTGGGGACAATGACTGAGATGGCATGAAGGAAGTCCTGACACATGAAGGATTAGGCAGGCAGTGGTCTGTAAAAAGAGAATATGGAAGGATGACTATGTGGAAACCACAAGGAGAAAGACATCTGCCTGTTATTAGAAAGAAACTTCCAGTAACCTGAGCTGCAATGATATACTGGGCTGCCTTAGGACATAGAGCCCTGTCACTTGAGGTATTGGGGCATTTTGGCTGGCAGACCAGTGAAGATATTTTAAAGTGGGTCATTTTAACATTAGTAGTTGCCTAGATGATCCATAAAGCTTCTACCATTTCCTAAAACTGTATTACTTTATCAACTTTTGATATCCATAATAACCATGGAATTATTATTCACATGAGCAATATTTTATTTATCTAGGATATCAACAACTGGAAAGCTTAGCAGCAATTTTAGAGTAAAAATATTCAGGAACATAAGCCTAAAATTATAATTTAAAGTATCAAAGAAAGATGAAAGTCAATGTGGCATATTTTATATTTTATAATATTTTAATAGTTAGAAGAATAATTTTGTTTTAAAGAGAACACTCAAATGAACAGAGCAGTTCTTCCATTCCAGGTTAGCAGGAATTTGGTGATTATAAAGAGATTCCTAACATTTATATTTTATAACTGAAAACATTACAAGATATGTTATGTTCCAAAGCTGATTATATGATAGAAATCTGACTTTAGATCATGTTTTCATAAATGTTATTTCACATGATTCAGTGATGGTGGTTTATTTTTAATAACAACATTTAAACATTTAACTGGGGCAAAATGCTTTCATTGGAAAAAACAGTTTATAAATATTCTTAAATGATTACATCATTTAAAGAATAATGAAATTTTAAATTTTTTCTTGTATGATAAAATCTTTTTTTAGTTCTAAGTTTTAGCATCTGTGACAATCAAATTAAAAGAAAAGGGAGTTGGAGAGTCTAACCACTGAAATAAGTTACAGTAAAATAATAATCATTTTAAAATCAAGTACAAAGCAAAGCTAAAATTACTAGAATTCTTTACCTACCTAGGTATACTATAAAGAATAACTATTAGTAATTGATATTATTTATACTGCCAACAATTATGTAGACATTTTCTAGAATAAAAGATAGATGCCACATCAGGTGATTTTCCTGCTTGTTAAAAATAGGTCGTGACTGATTTCAATGGTAGTTGTAAAATGACTAATTGTTGTAAAAGTGAATGATACACTAGTTTAAAGATACAATTTCAATGTACTCTTAGATAAACAACTTAAGAAAAATACTTTAAAATTCTGATAACTCCATTCAAATAACATTACATTTATGAAACACAGCAGTTTACTTGTATAGAACTTAAAGGTAAATAGGACAAAAGGAAGAATTTTTTTTTTATAATTAGAGATATTAAGATGCTACATTTATAATAATTTAAATAGTTTCCATTTTTGTCTAACTTGTGTTTTCTTTTAAATATTTCAACTTTTATTTCAGGTTTAGGGGTGACTGTGCAGGCTTGCTGTATAGGTAAACTTGTGACTCAGGCTTTGGTGTATAGATTATTTCATCATCCAGGTACTAAGCATGGTACCCAACAGTTTTTTAACAAAGGTTATTTTGAAGTTAGGTTAAGGGGAATCAGAATTGAGGAAAATATAATTCTGCAAAATAATAAACTTTTAGTATTCGTTCTTTGGCAAAATTAATTTTTTAAAAGAGTAGATAGTTTTCCTACTAATTCTCATTCAGTTTTAAGGGGCAGTTATTTCCCGTTTTCCCGGAGACATAAAAAAATGAAGATAAAAGTGATTTTCTTGAACTTGTAACTGAAATTATAACTAGGTAATTTCCTATTAAAATAAGAAATAAGAGTAGAATATCAAGGGTTATTACTAATCAGAGGAACAAGCCAAGCATTCTTAAGGACAAATGACAGCTGATTCTACCACTGATGACATGAAATTCCAGGAAAGTTTTAATTTTTCCAGTGACTAATGAAAATAACCAATCACACAAACTACTGTCAAAACCTAACAACATTGCAAGTTGGGACTTTTGTTTGAATTAAAACTTTCATTTGGTTTCTTCATTCACATTTAGGAACACCAATTTAGTGTTCTTATTACTTTATAAAGGAGCCACTTCATTTTTAATGGCATGTGCCTGTGTTAAAATATAGCACATACCATGCCACAACTCCCTGACCTACTATTAAAGTGACAAACTGCATTCTTTTGCACTCAGCTATCTCCAAGAAAAATCTTTCTTTTCCTGACAAAGACAAAAGGTTAGACTAGATCTACAACATCAGAGGAGCATTATCTTGTCAACTGGCTGGGATACATTAACACAGGGAGAAACTCTTCAGTTAAAATTTTAAGGATGGTTGAAGGAAAATCTTTTCACCTGCTATTTATATTACTCTTGCCACATGGAAAAAAATAAAAAGGATAAATCTTGGTGACTATTCTGAGGCATATTGGAAGAAATCCAATTTAATTAGGAAAAAACACTGCTAACTTGGGTGTTGGAAGAATGGGACTTTGAAACAAGTAATACACCATTATAAAACCCAGTTTGTGATTAATAAGCAATGAATTCTCCCCTGACAGATATGCACTGTTGGTTATTTATTGAAGTTTTTTAGTTTATGCTCCACATGGCATTCTCTTCGTTTTTTAAAGAGTAAGTATAAAACTCTTTTCCTTGTTTATATCCATGTTCATTTTCCTCTTAACAAGATAAATAACAGCGTACTTGAAATGCCTTCAGCTGCAAGTATTGGATAATTACCTCCATATTTGCCTTTTTATCATTGTTTACACTAAAAAGGAAGAACCAGAATAATTAATTCTGTCTGACCCAGAGATGTTCTTTGTAGGATATGGAAGTTCAACATGGAAAAAAAAAATGTTGGAGGCCAGGACGTATGAGTGAGTATAGCAGATCTGTATGTGGAAGACTCTCCTGAGTCTTCTGAGAGCTTGAGAACTCAGGCTCAAGCACAAAACTAAAGCATCGGTTTCTTAGCCATAGCCATAAGTATTTATTTATTTACTTATCAATAATAATACTATGTGGTTCAAACTTCAAAAAGCATAAAAAGATATTCTCTGAAAAGAGTTTCTTTTCTAATAGCTTTCTTGCAAGTGATATCCGCATCAATATTTTTCCTTTTTTCTCTTAAGATTATTCTAGAGACTATGCATATGGCTCTAACCATAACCATAGCACTCCGTTATGATGTGGCTGCTTCATTGATTAGTTCAGACTTTACATGAGTGTAGTTATGTTTTAGAAGTCAAGGTTTGATCTCTAATTTTTTTTTTAAATGATTCTGTATTCTTGAAAGCATTGAACATTGGAATACAAAGAGATACAGCCTTGCCCCTTGGGTTTCTCAGACATTAGAGGCAAGTATTCACTTCTACATTAACTCACTTATTCATCCATTCGACAAATATTTGTTAAGCACAGAAGTGCTGGTGATTTCATGAGTGCTAATAATAAAATATAAGTGCCATTATTGAACAAATATGTAAGACATTTGCGTTTGGGGTATAGAAACTGTAGTTAGGGAAGTTCTGCTGAAGGATGTGTGAAGAAGCTGTGATACGACCCAGCCAAATCCAGCATATTCTGGCAGAGAGTAGAAGGTGTATAAAGGCACAGAGACCAAAGAAAAGGCATTTTTGAAAAAAACTGAAATAAATTCAATGAAGCTAGAATTTAGCTTGAGTGGTTTTTTTTTTCCTTTTTTTTTTTTTTTTTTTTTTTACTATTTTATTTTAAAATTAAGTAAATAAATGTACA